>NC_066625.1:68804513-69106342 GCF_025201925.1 Gopherus flavomarginatus
TGAATTTCATGTCAAGTTTTGCAGAAGTCCATGCTCCATAAAATCAGAGAAGAGCTTAATTCTACCATTATTTAATTCTAAATAAGTCTTTAGTTCCATACCACCCAGTCTTGCAAGTCCACCTCCCATAAGGAATCATTGGTCATGCAAATAGTCTAAGACTGAAGTCAATGAGATTACACACATGAATAAATCTTACTCACCTGAGTGATGCAATGCAGGACTGGACCCATATAATTATGAATTTTATCCTGTAAACTTTTCATGAGTAATCCTTATTCCCGTTAATATTCCTATAGAAATCACTGAGACTACTCAGACAAGTAAGCTTACACACCTTCCTAAATAATGCTTAAAGGATCAAGCTGCCTTACCGCATCTTTGTAGCATTTAATTCATGGGTTTCCAGGACTAAATGGAAAGAATAAATTCCTGTGATTTCAAGGTGAAAGTATTTGTATCTTCATTCATAAGCAAATATGTCTACTTAAAAGGAGAGGAGATTTGCAAGAATCAATGATCTGCAATATCTTTTTGCGTAAGGTTTAATTGCCACCTAACAGCACCCAGGGACTTTGCTAGATCCAAAATACAACTTTCTGGTTGGGAGATTTCTAATATTGGAACATTGTCTTTGCACTCCCCTAACCAACAGCCTTTTCCCCTGTCTAAACCGTCTAAAGTCTAAACAAAAGAGGATAGATGCTGGTGTTGGTTTTTTTCTGAATGTGAAAGTAAGCCACAGTAGGTTAGAGAAAGGAATTTCTAGTATTATTGTTAATTTACTGGTCTCCCTTTTTAAGCTAAAATATGATCACTTTCCTTAGATGAGCTGAAATACTGTAGGAATGGGAATGGAAAAAGAAGGAAATGACTCCCTTGAACACAAAGGACAAGAGAAATTAGAAAGAAACAAGTAGGGGAAAAAAATTTCCTGAATTATTTTTTAAAAAGACATTTCTGAGCTGGCCAATGGAGCTGTTGCCATTCATAGTTTTTCTGTTAATGAGGAGTTGCAGGCTGTCATAAACAGATAGTTACGAGTTAATAGAACAGAAGTACTTCATGTCTCTTTTGACTGTAAAGGGTTAACAAGTTCAGTGATCCTGTCTGTCACCTGACCAGAGGACCAATCAGGGGATAGGATACTTTCAAACCTTGAGGGAGGGAAGTTTTTTGTGTGTGCTGTCAGTTTTTGGTGGTGGTCCTCTCTGGGTTCTGAAAGTGACCAGACGTGCAACCAGGTTTCTCTCCAATCTCTTTGATACAGTCTCTTATATGTCCAGACTAGTAAGTACTAGGTAGGTAAAGCGAGTTAGGCTTATGTTTGTTTTCTTTATTTGCAAATGTGTATTTGGCTGGAAGGAGTTCAAATTTGTATTTTGCTGAAAGGATTTTAATTTGTACTTGTATACTTAGGCTGGGAGGGTATTCCCAGTGTCTATAGCTGAAAGACCCTGTAACATATTCCATCTTAAATTTACAAAGATAATTTTTACTTTTTTTCTTTAATTAAAAGCTTTTCTTGTTTAAGAACCTGATTGTTTTTTTTATTCTGGTGTGAGATCCCAGGGGACGGGGTCTGGATTCACCAGGGAATTGGTGGGGAGAAAGGAGGGAAGGGGGAGAGAGAGGTTAATTTTCTCTCTGTGTTAGGATTACTTTCTCTCTCAGGGAGAGTCTGGAAGGGGGAGAGAGAAGGAGGGGGGAAGGTGAATTTTCCTTTCTGCTTTAAGATTCAAGGAGTTTGAATCACAGTGATCTTCCAGGGTAACCCAGGGAGGGGAAGCCTGGGAGAGGCAACAGTGAGGGAAAGGGTTTACTTTCCTTGTGTTAAGATCCAGAGGGACTGGGTCTTGGGGGTCCACGGGCAAGGTTTTGGGGGGACCAGAGTGTACCAGGCACTGGAATTCCTGGTTGGTGGCAGCGCTACAAGTACTAAGCTGGTAATTGAGCTTAGAGGAATTCATGCTGGTACCCCATCTTTTGGACGCTAAGGTTCAGAATGGGGAATTATACCATGACACAGGCTATGAGATCAAATGTGTGAGGTGACAGAAAATAGAATAGACAAAAAAGTGACATAACCACGACATTACCAAAAGATGCAGGAAAAAAATTATTTGTGGCAGTATGGTGGCTGATGATATTTATACTTTAAGTAATGACATCACAAACCACTAACTCAATACATAATGACTAAAGCTGGTTGGAAATAGGATTATTTTTTTCATATAAAATTTTAACTTTTAATGAAAAGCAACCAACCAAACAAAGAATACTGGCAAACCAATTTTTTTGACAACTTTTTGTCTAAAACTGCTGAAAACTAAGGGCTTGTCTACACTTAGTGAGGGATCGACAAGAGGCAATTGATGCATCAGTGGTCGATTTAGCGGGTCAAGTGAAGACCCGCTAAATCAAGTGCAGATCACTCTCCCGTCGACTCCTGTACTCCATCAGATTGAGAAGAGTAGCGGGAACTGGCAGGAGAGAGTCTCCCATTGACATCGTGTAGTGTGGCCCCCACGGTAAGTAGATCTAAGCTACATCGATCTGAGTTGCACTATTCACGTAACTCAAATTGCGTAGCTTAGATTGAATTTCCCCCATAGTGTAGACAAGGCCTAAAACATTTTCATCTGACAGCTGCACAAAATAAAAATAGCTTTTGAGGTTTTGGTTTCTGATGAAAATCAAAATGTTTTGACGACATTGTCAGAAAAATTTAGTCAAAAAAATTCTTCCATTAAGAAAAACTGACAGAATTTTTTTGACAAGACCTAATAATGGTATATTATTACTTGGCAGTATCTAGAAAACATCTGCACATGACAATAATTGACATTCATTGGTGTTCAGGGGGCACCGTAGCAATATACAAATAATTTCAGACAGATATACAGTTTCTTTTTGAATGATGACGTACTCCTGTTCTTCACCTTAAGATAGAATTCATAGGTGTGCTGGCATACGGGCACATTTGTTCATAAGAACCTCAACCTCCAATAAAGTAATATAGAATTTGATATAGCTACGTGAAATAGGGTTGTGTGAATTTGAATATGCTTTATTGCTTTTTTGCAGCCTTGATGTAAGTAAAACACGAGTCGAGATATGAAACAGCACTGCAACTTTTTAATGGTTTCACTTCTGCTCTTTTTCCTTAAAGTATTGTCAATACATCATAGCGACTCCAAGGACATACATATATACATATGTATAATGTGTATGTTTGTGTGTGTTATCTGACAGTTCAATTAATCTGGCCAAGGGAGATTTGAGATTATGGGAATAAGAGACTTGGGAGCACGGGGGAAAGGGGGCATTGGAACTAAAAGCAAACTCTGAAGAGAGGAAGAGTCTGGAGCAAGAGGTTAGAAGACTTTGTTGAAGGAAGAATTTGGGGGTTGGTGGGAGGGAAGAGTGGAGTGTTGGCAATATTTTGGTGGGCCTAAGTCCAATTCAGCTTTATAAAATACTCTTTTTTCATACAGAAATATGAGAGAGCAATATTTTTATAGTGTACTCTCTCTCTCTATATATATATACGTACTCAATGAACATTCAAACAAAAATAAAAAGAGAAATACAAGACAGAGGTTAGATTCCTATTCCGCACAAATTCATAGCTCCATACAAACCAAAGCATTTATACTTATGGCCATGCTGCATTTCTACCTCAATAAGCAAAATAAGGAGCCATACTCAGAATAGACCACCCTATCTTGATGCTTGTAACATACCTTCTCCTATGTTGCTGAATTGACATAACCGTTCTTAACCCATCGCTGCATATCAGGATTTGAACCTGTGTTTCCATGGAGTCTGGTGGCCAAATTTATCCCCAGAATAAGTGGGTAGAACCCTACTGAAGTCAGTGGAGTTGCTCCCTTTTACACCAGGGCTTTTTTTGACCCTAGATGTTTAGATCACTAAGCCCATCCCCTTTGGCTAAGCTAAGTAATCTAGTTGAAAGATTACTTTCTGACTGTGAATGCCAAATGTTTTCTAGTCTTGTGGCTGGAGAAGTAAAAAGTGCATATAAGGGTTTCATTAACTGGTTCTCAAGTGAAGGGAGACAGCCCACTCCATTTTGGAAATGTCTCTAGTCCTTCAAACGAAGAAGGGGAAATCTGAGTGAATGAAAGGTTAGAATATTTTTATGACTTCTACATCAAAGACAAAACAGTTTGGACCTTTATAGGCTAGGCAGATCATAGCAGCCCATTCCCTCCAGCACTTGTTCAGCTCTGAATCAACAGAGCTTGTAAACCTCTGACATATAGATTGACCTGAGGGGGAAGAGGAAAGGAGGATATAATTGTGCCAATTAATCTGGCTAGGCATCTGAGAGAACAATGTCTTAAAACATAGCCTGATTCTGATCTCAGTTACACCAAAGTAAATCCAGAGTGATTTCACTAAACTCAACAGAGTGGTTCTGCATTTATGCCACTGTAATTAGAATCAGAACATGGCCCAGAATAGATTGTTGGTTCTGGCCTAGCATTGCTAATTCTGACAATGGTATCCTAATGGATACAATAACTGAATTTAGTGTAACCCAGAAAAACACTTTTCTGTGGAGTCTTGAATTGCTTGGGCTGTAAAAAATGGAAGCTCAGTTTACACAAAGATTTAAATAAATAAAATTATTTTTTGCCAAAATATATTTGGAACAGTGTGGTTCTGAGAATCAGCCAATATTTCTCAAGCAATTATTAAATAAAACATTAAGCTATTGAATATCACTGGGTTTTGATTCATGAAAATGGTTCTACAAAATTGTACAAAATATATGAAAAAATATATGTGTGAAACATAATCTGAATTAAGAGAGTCACAAATGTTTAATAGAATTTGCCTGCATTTCTCAAAAGCTGATGCATAGCGGTGCTTGGAAAAGGTACAAGAAGGGGTTTTTGTAAATGTTTATCATCAGAAAAGAAAGCAGGAAAGTACCAGTATTGGGCTTGATTACCTGTTACACCAGTTTTATTCAGTTTAAGAACCAGTATCTACTACTGAGAACGCATTAGTGCATCAGAGAGAGACGCAGCAATGTGCCTAAACCATAATGGAGGAAATTAGCTGTCTATCATTGTTAATCTTTTATTAATGATTTTTATTTATTATTAGATCAACCAGTGACAGGAAAGAGAAAAATGTAGCTCTAGATTCTGTGTTACCTCTCTTGAGAAAATCAACCTGGAAAGCACAGTCAAGATACAGGGTAGGCAAAGGTAGCTTTTTGCCACCTTAGCACTGAAGTGATGTGAGAGAAACAGTCCATGGTGTAAATTGGAGCAGTCCCAGGGAATTGTGCTGAGGACTAAAATTATGCCTGCTACCATCCCTCGATTCAAGCCTTCCCATTGCAGTCACATTTCTAGCATGCCCCCTATGCCAGGACCTGCAAATAGGAGTTGTCTGTCTGTCTATGCTGGCCCTATGCTGCTCTTGCAGTGGAGAAAATTTCCCCTACCCCATTAAATCCCCCTTATGATAGCACCTATATGCCAGACTCCAGCTTATGTCCTTCTCATCGATGTAAGAGTGAAGCATAAGATCCCCGCATGCTTCCATCCGCACACCCCCATGATGATGAATAATTACAAATTTTAAAATCGGTGGGGGAAAAAGTTGCAAACTAACAGGAAAGGTGTGTAGTTTTAATGAGCCAGAACCAATCAATTAGCTGATAAAATTTCAGGAGGTGTTGAATGGTTGGGGAGCTGTGCAGCACCAGTGAAACAAACTGTTGATTTGATATTTTTTCGTTTGTTGTAGCCTGTAGCTAAAGCTCTTTATTCAGTTATTTACTATTGCCACTGCCGTTGTCTGAAACACAACTGTTAACACAGATGTGCAGGTGCAATGCGCAATGGGCATGTTTGGTTTGGATCTTGGTCTGAACTTCAGCAGAGTCCAGGCTTTTTTAGATCAGGTTTTTACATGTTCCTTCCCTCTCTCCTGGCCACCTTGCCTAGAAAGTGAGCAGCACACTCTACGTTCATTCTTATGACAGGCATGCTATGAGAATAGTTTTTCATTTTAAATTGTACTACAGTGACAGACCCTACAATCATCCCAGTCACTCTTTGCAGCAGTATCAGTAGAATACTTTGAGCAGGGGATTGGACTAGATCAGTGGTTCTCAAAGACAGTCTGCTGCTTGTTCAGGGAAAGTCCCTGGCGGGCCAGGCAGGTTTGTTTACCTGCTGCGTCCGCAGGTTCGGCCGATAGCGGCTCCCACTGGCCGCAGTTCACCACTCCAGGCTAATGGGGGCTGTGGGAAGGGAGACCAGCACATCCCTCAGCCCGCGCCGCTTCCCGCAGCCCCATTGGCTTGGAGCGGCCAACTGCGGCCAGTGGGAGCTGCGATCGGCAGAAGCTGCAGATGCGGCAGGTAAACAAACCATGCCAGCCCGCCAAGGGCTTTCCCTGAACAAGCGGTGGACCGACTTTGAGAACCAATGCACTAGATGAACTCCTAAGGTTTCTTCCAACCCTAATGTTCTACAATTCTATGAATAGACTGGCTGAAGAAGGGAATTGCCACCACTCCTACTACTGGATAAGTTAGAGACAGCTCTCCATCTACAGTACATCCTCTCTGGGCGTGGTTATGTGTCGATATCTAATGAAGGCTGCTTTAAAAACAGGAGGCAAGAAAGGTAGACTAGGTTGCTACCAAATGTAGAGGTGCAGTAGTTTTTTTTTGTTTTGTTTTTTAAATGACTGATTTTAAATGTACTATCCTTGTATAAGAGGCTCTACCCTTAGTACAAAAGAAACCTGTTGGGGTCTTGGCCTTATGACTGTATCCATAATAGTGGTTTGTCTGGATTTCGTACATCCAGGGATCCAACTGGCATAATAGGAGATTCTCCTATTAACTTCAATGGGAGTTACTCTTAGCCTTTAGAGGTCTTCATACCTACTCCTGCCATTTCTCAGGCATTGCCAGACGCTTACAATTGAGATTTTGGATCTGGATTTTCTAACACAAATCTTTGCTGAGAAAGGAGGCATGCAGTCGGAAGCCTTAAGGCCTGATCCTACAAACTTTTCTTCAACTGAGTAGTCCCATTGATGAATAAGGAGTAATCATGTAAGGATATACAGGACTATTAGATCTCTTCATGCAAAGGCCCCCTTTTTATCTGGCTCATCTTCCTAGTTCTCCTCCACCTCTTCATCTTTTTCATCTGGGTTTAGGGATCATTAAAAGAAAGTAAGGTTTTCTGACTTTAACTGAATGTTTATTTCAAAAGTTAAATGTTTTCATGACAAAGAATGTATCATCTAAAAGCAAATATTCCAGAACTATTTGCTCATGTTTTATAATGACAGCTTGGATGTTATCAGAGCTGTATGTTTGCACTTTGTTCTGACTCACATATGTTGTAAATGTTTGATAAATGTTACCTTTTAATGCTTGATAACATTATGGAAGTGTTAAGAAATGTTAGAGCAGATAACCTCTTTCTAATCCAAACAGCCACATGTACCATGAAAAGTTAATAATTAACTAGAAGACATTTACTTAATTTAGGTTAAAAAAGTTTCCTTCACTATATTCCAACTTTCCCTTCATTTTTATCTCCTTTTCTCCAAGGCCAGAGATAAGATTTTCTTCTGATTCACTTGCAGGTCAACTTTCCATGACATTTAGGTCTGTCTACCACCAAAACCAAATATTTATGGATACATAGGTATGAAACACCATAATGATAAATGTATGATACTATGCCAAAATGAAAGATTTTGAGACAACAATGTTTACTGTCTAAGTTGGACATTTACTTAGTCTGTGTAGCCAGGAGCAGGTACTTTGATATAAATCAGGTGAAGTGTTTTTGAATGAATAAGTCTATACTCTGAAGTATGACTTCAGGGATCAGGACATATGGGTACACAGGTGTCATCTTGCAATGAAAGCAGCTAATGCTTTCTGTGCATGTCTGAAAACACTTTATTTCAAGGTTGTGCTTCTGAGCGGATATAACTGCAGATTTCTCTTAAAAGAATGAAGCGCTAAATAATGGATTAAAGGTTAAAAAGGTTTTAAAGGTCCTTGCCATGTTGTTAGTACATTTTTATCTATATTTCCTACTTCTTAAAAAAATGCAACTATATTGTATGTAAAGTTGCAGAACGTCTCCAGTATTTCAATACCTTTAGAATGATCAATTGTACGCTTTAAAATTTTAACATTTATTCACCATGAATTATTACACAGAAGTAGGTTTCTGCAAAAGGCCTCTTTGCAGTTCTGCATAAAGAATTTTTTTTTAAAATCTGTGCACTTAGGTCCCAGTTCAACAAAGCAGTTAAGCACGTGTTTAGCTTTAAGCATTTGAGTAGCCCCATTGATTTCAGTGGAGCTCCTTATTTGCTTAAAGTTAAGCAATTTGGTGAACTTGTGTGCTAATGCTCTTTTATGAAATTCATAGTTTGCTCCCAAACTAGAAAGCACTTAACGTGTATGCTTCATTGTAAGCATGTTAATAATTAACAGGTCTACTCACATGCTTAAAGATAAGCATGTGCTTAAGTGCTTAAATGAGAAGTCATGTTTTCATTTTTTTTTTAAGGTGTGTATACCAGCAGAGGGGGATTTGCAAGTGAAGAGTAAGTTCCACATGTGACAACTGTTTGTGAGCTGAATGTTGCTGCTGTGATGTGATTCCTCACGCTCAGAGTGGGGAATGTTTGCAGAAGAGGCTTGTTGTAGAGAAACTGAGGACTACTTTTGAGAATGGCTGACAAAGATATTACCACCCATTGGTGAAACTGTACAGTTTAAAACTGCACTCTTTTTTCTCTTTTCAGGGATAAACTGTATAAAGGTTTTCTCTACATTTTATATTAGTGAGAAAGTCAGTGATGCAACAGGAAGGAGTGGGGTGGGAGATGACTGTGATAAATTGGTGCCTTTGACGAAGTTTTTGTAAAATTGCTAACACCAAGCCATTACGATCAATAGTATGTCATCAATAGTATGTCATTGTTACTGGTATGATCTATTTTTGCTTCAATATCTTTTATATTAAACATTCAGCATTAGCAAGAACTGAAAACCTCTATAAATGCCAAATGTAGCTAGCCAATACCATTTTATACCACCATACTAAAGGGCTCACCATAACCCAAGAAACAAAGTTGCTAAGAAATACCCAATCGTTTTTCTCAGTTTATTTCCAATCACATTTATTTGCTTTCTATAGTTAAATATATTAACAAGAAACAAAGTTTAGCTTTGGCTTCACTGACTACCCTGTTGTGATATGAAGATTCAAAGACTTCAAGGTTGTCCTGAATATCTAGTCCGAGCTGCATAACACAGACCACAGAATTTCACCCAGTGACTCCAGAATCAAGTCCATCATTTGTGGTTGAGCTAAGCACAAAGGTTTTGGAAAACATTCAGTCTTGAGAGAAAGTTTCCGACTTTTAGATTTAACTGTTGACAAAAAATGGTTTGAAGCAATTTACAATAATACATACCAATGCAGTAATTCCAATGTGCTGGATTCTGAAAACCATGCTAGTTTGGAGTCTTCAGCAGGTGTAGCAATATAACTTCAATTCTGTTTAAAAAATATCATTTTATATATATACACTACAGAAATTATCATTTATTTGCCAAGAATCACCAAGCCTGCCTGAGCTCTGTCTATGATAACTGTGCTTGAGACTCTCAGGTAACACCCATTATGCTTATTGTATTTTAGATGTACAAAGACACAGAACACTTGCCACCTATTTCAACAGAGGAGTTGGAAACCTACCATTTCTGGGTAATTGTCCAAGTATACACAAACAAACAAAATATCTTTCTGAAAAGCAGTAGTTATTTAATACATGACTCAATAAAACAAGGAGGAAGTAAGCTTTAAAGCTGAAGATAGATATTTTCAGGTGAAATTTCCTGGCAGCATTTAATCATAAAGAGAGATTGAATTTTAGAACTATGCAAAATATTCTTAAGGAAATACAAAGCGTTTAAAAGTAGCCTGGTTGAAATTGCAGTACTAGGAGTTGAATTGGGCTTGCTGGATCATGCCAGGTTGTATTTTTTATGGAGTCTTAATCTTGTGCTACAGACTGTTTCATTTTTTTTTTTTATGAAGTCACATCTGTAACCCATCTGGCTGCAAAGAAAACCTTCAGTATGTGAACTGAGTGTAACTGATGTAGTGACATCTTGTCTTTTGAAAGAGCTTGAAACAAGGGCTGAGGGAGATGTAAATAGCGCAATTCATCTAAATGGGATGTTATCTCTGTAGCCAACTGATGACAATGTTGTTAACTATTTCACTGCCAATTAAAGCAGAGAAGAAAGAAGAAGGATGTTCATGTAGTGCAGATCTGCACTATCTACTATTTATTTCCCCAATCTGTGCATTCAAATTTAAGGGTCACAAACTGGCTCTGTCCCCTTTATGCTGCTCTTCTGGCACAAGGAGAACAGTGACCTGCCCTAAAGCAATTATAATATGCAGTTATGTAAAGGTTCCAGTGGAAAGTAATGAGGATTTCATACTATTGTCCTAGTATTAGAACAACTCCATGTTACCTGATCTCCCAACTCAGGTGTAGGGAACATTTTTGGGAGGTCAGAGAGTGAGGAACACCTTTCTTGATCCTCCACTCTAAGGTTCTACATCTACATCAAGCATCTAAGAATCTAGCCCTGGAAATTCAGCCCAGGTTTGCTGATAAGTTTTATCATACTTCTGAACTTTTAGAATGAACCTGAGTTTGCAGCTGTGGTGCAAAATCAGGCAAAACTCAGTGGTTTCAACTGTTTTTGTTTCCTTCACCAGTTTTTTGGGTTTGGCCAAATCCTAAACTCAAAGCAAATCTCAGGAGGTGAAAGTGTTACCCCACAGAGGTGGAGACTGAATGAAACCACTTGAACTGAAATTTCTAGTTTCCAGTTAGCTCTATAAAAGCATCCAAATGTTCAGATACTTATTTATCCATTCACTAAACTGTCTGGGGTTACAAAAGTAAACTGAAAATCTCATAAGAAAATGTTTTCTAATGAGATCTCTAGTTTCTTTGGGGGATGAGCATACCTGGAGAACAGAGCCTTTCCCATGCTTCTGGGCCCAGTCAGAACCAGGAGGCCCAGGCTACTCTAAAACAGCACAAGTAATAATCATGCACAGAGCAGCTCCAGTATCAGGGCCATGCACAGGAGAAAACTGTCTCTTTTGAGCATCCCTTTCTGACCAATGTGCTGTGCATGTTGGCTGCACCTGAGGATCTAACCCTTTGGGTTTGTTACAAGGGTATTCAATCTTGCAGTCTTCCGTCAGGCAAAGCACCCAGTGAAGTCAAAGGGAGTTGAAAACTGCATTTTTTTAAAACGGTTGACATCTAGACCAAACTAGTCTAAGTCAGAGTGCAAGTCTAAGCCCCCGAAACGTAAGGAAGGACAATTAATCAAATCATCTTCAATCAATCTAAAGCATTTCTATTTATCTCATGCCACTGACCAGTAAATGGTTTCAGATACTGTGCATATTGCAATTTCTTTATTTTTAATTTATTTTGAACTGCATAAAGTTAAAAAAAAGAAATTTATACCCAGCTGTAGACACCATAACAATTAATTAAAAGACAAAACCTTACCAGGGCTAACAATTAAGCATCACTGCAAAAGCCAAGAGTGTTAAAACAAAATACAGGAAATTAACCAGTTTGCAATTCAGATTAATAGGATGTATCTATGCCACTCCAAATCTCATCCATCTCCTTAGTACTACCCCAAAGTCATAGCACATAGACACTCTTTGCAGCATTCTGTGGACATGCTATCTCCCATTTGAACTCTTATGAAGTTCAAGTTACTGCAACAATATTTGCAACAGACAGACTCACTGGAAAGCACTGAGTTTTGAAGCTCATATAGAAAATTAGAGTCAGCATATTTTGTCATTATCTTCTGATAATCCCCAGGTTTTTTTCAATACACCTGCTTGGGTTTTATTTGCCAGCATTTATTCTGTAACCAGCAAAGCTAAATGATTGCACTTTGTTTTAGGGAGTTCCGATTGACGTGAAGCACACACATATAACATTACTGGAGAGGTTTGCCTGTAATGCAGTGACGTAGTATGTCTATTGTAGTGAACATCAACCCATCATTTAATCACTTGTAATGGTTTTTTCCTTGTCTAGGCCAAGGTTTTGTTACTGCAGAGTTCTGCTAATGCACACTTCTGCCGGGAAGCTTCCCAAGGTAGGGCACAAAAGATGCTAAGTGGCAGAGGAATGATGGGTAGAAGCCATTAACACTCCCACAGCAAGGTCAGATTTGATGCCTCCTTTTGTTTGCAAATTAAGAAGATGCTTCTATACTCTTACCGTTACCTCCACCTAAACAGACTCCTGGGTCATCTCAGGCTGGTCACATCTCTTTACTATTAGCCACCCATTAACAGGCTGATTGAAAAGGAGCCAGAGTGGTTTACATATAAAGCGCTTACCATTTTACAGGAAGAACAAATTTCTCTGCAGTTTCATCAATGCTTTAGCCTAGTAACATACAAAATAACATGTTCTTGATCTGAAAGGCTCTGATCAAAGGAAAAACCTTTGCATATTTGGGAAAAGAAGGGTGTTATCTTGCTCCCTTTTTCCCCCTGAAGCCAGTATTACCAACCATTTTACTTGTACTTTACTATTATTATCTGGGTGATGGCTATGACATGTTGATCATATATGGCAGTGAGAAAATTGATTTCCTTCAACAGAAATGCTTCCAATTTTCCAAGGGCCATAACTTTATGTCCACAACAAAATAAAAGGGTCATTTTCCTTAAGATGAGGGGAATTGAAATCTTTGATAAAAGCCATGGTAAATTTTGTACTTTTGATTGTGGAAACTGCAGTTTTCACAAACATCTGGGCAGTCTGGTTGCGTGGGGCAGGGAGGGGAAGGGAATCACTTTTGAAAAGAGCTGAATTTGTTTTATGAAATCTCTGCAAGTCCACAGACAGCTTAGATTTGTTTATTGGGAAAAACTACAAGGGTTAGTGCAGAGATGATAAAAATCAAACCAAATTTTTAATGATGAGAGTAATTAACAATTGGAACAATTTACTAAGGACCATGATGGGATTCTTCATCCCTGACCATTTTTAAATCAAGATCTGCTCTAGGAATTATTTTGGAGAAGTTCTATGGCCTGTTGTATACAGGAGGTCAGAAGTGATGATCACAGTGGTCCCATCTGGCCTTGGAATCTATGAATCTATTAAACATTTTTAGGCTTGAGTCCCTAAATATATAAAATATTGCTTCAGGCACCAAACCTGGACATTTTGGGGCTCAATAAACCTCTAAGCCCACATGCAATGTTTAGAGGCTGTAGCCTCCTTAAGAAAGAAAAAAATTATTAGATGCAATAGACCGGGGTAGTCAATAATTTTTGTCAAGGTCCAAACTTCTTGGTCAAGGTATAGTCAAGGTCCAGTCTGCAAAGAAAATAATAATGGTGGTGATTATAATAACAGCAAGAAGTAAATAAAAACATTTCAGGGTTCATTTAAAAGCATCTGGCAGTCTGGATTCAGCTCACGGTCTGTCTATTGACTACCCCTGCAATAGACCAAACAGAGAAGTCCCTTTTTCTAAAAAGTGAAGCTGTCAGCTGTCCAGGATAAAGGCTGCTTGGGGCTGACTTTACTGTCAGACAATGTTTTAAAATAGATTGGAATTCTCCAGAAGTGTGTTGGGTTTTTTTGTTTTTTTTTGTTTTTTTTTTTGCTTCTACCTTTGAGACCTATGAAGCTTTATCATGCCTGGATCTTAAGCAGTTTTTCTTTGGCCAACCTGAGAAGCAGTTTTTCAAATTGGATTTGGATTTGAGTCATAATCTGGACAAAATATATAATGGACCCAATATCCTTGAATGTTTGGGAAACTAAACCACATCTGGACCAGATGTACTCAAGCCTGAATACAATGCACATGACAATGTCCTGCTAGTAGCTTTTTGTCTGTGTAAAAGTTTATCACAGATATAAAGGTATATATATGGGCACTACCTGTTGCTGCCCCTGCTTACTGAGTTAGCAGATACCCAAAATTTGCCTGGCCCCAGTTTAGAGTAGCAGTTTGATTGGGATGTTTAGCACTGTTTGTAGTACATGTGGTCCTGGAAAGAAGTGTCCAGGTGGGGCATAGACGTGCATAATAAAAGGCAATATACGTGACTTAAAATGGACCTGGTATTGAACAAATGGCAAAGATGAAACACTTGCCATGGAAGTGAGTGGATATTCATCTTCATCATATGACAGAGTTAAAAATATGGTCCTTAAATATCAGAGAACTAAATTTCAACAAATATGAAAGTGGAAGAAGGGTCATGTCTCTTCTGTAGCAATTGGTCAGGGGCATTGCTGTGAATGACTCTAGCTCAGTGTTTCCCAAACTTGTTCCGCCTCTTGTGTAGGGAAAACCCCTGGTGGGCCGGGCCAGTTTGTTTACTTGCTGCATCCGCAGGTCCAGCCAATCACGGCTCCCACTGGTCGCGGTTCACTGCTCCAGGCCAATGGGGGCTGCGGGAAGTGGCGGCCAGTACGTCTCTCGGCCCATGCCACTTCCAGCAGCCCCCATTGGCCTGGAGCATCAAACCGCGACCAGTGGGAGCAGCGATCGGCTGTGGTCAGAGCAGGTAAACAAACTGGCCCAGCCCACCAGGGGCTTTCCCTACACAAGTGGCATCCCAAGTTTGGGAAACACTGCTCTAGCCTGCTACATTTTGCATTCTTTTGTATCATTTATGTGTGTTACTGAGCTATAACAAAGAGCAAGCCCAGTGCATGGGTTTCAAAGACTGAACTCAGGAAGAAAATGGAGGGAGTCAAGAAAAGTCTGTCTCAAGGGGAAAAGGATTTCTGTGCAGTTGTAGTGGTCACTCGCTCCAGTCTGGAGGGGTTAAAAGCAGCCCTGGGGAGGGCTGGGGCAGGGGGAAAAGCAGCTACTAGGCTGACTGGGGAAAGCAGCCTCAGCTGGGGGCCATGCCTCAATTAGGCTGAGGCTGGCCTAATGAGGACCCAGCTGGCCCTTATAAGAGGCTGTGGCCAGAAGCCAGAGACACTCTCTCTATTCTTTGGAGAGGGAGGGACTAGGCTGCCTGGAGAACTGAGGAACGTACCAAGGGTGGAGCAGTGCTAGGGAGCTCCAGCCTAGCAGAGCCCCAGGCTGCAGGCCGAAGGAAGGGCCCACTAGAGGGTACTACGGCTGCAGAGGGGCAGCTCCACTATAGGCGGAAGCATCAGGTCCTTGCCGGTGATGTGTGGTTTATACTGCAGTCTGCCCCAATGAGCGGGGGCTAGTTGATAACTGACAGTAGCCTATGACTGAGGCGGGGATAGTGAGTGGGGGTTCCCTGGGAGGGGAAACTCAGAGACTGAGGGGTGTACTGGCAGGGGGCAGTGCCCCGGTGTGCAAGGGGCACTGAGTCTGGGAGGGACACAAGGGCCGCAAAAAGCGGGATACCGGCCTGCAGAGGGCACTCTGATGGCTGGAGAGCTAATTCCCAAAAGGTACCAGCAGGAGGCCCCAAGGATGAGTGCCGCACCGTCACAGCAGTATTCAGATGCGTTGGAAGAGAGTCACTATAAGAAACAGACGGTATGTGTGCAATCAAGAGCGAGAGCCCCTCTGTGGAAGAGTGAGAGTTCAAGAGAGAGAGAGAGATGGGTTTAATATGGAACTAAGACTCATCAAAAAGAGAGATCTGTGTAGTATAAAAGGAGGTTCCGAGAGGCAGACATAAGCAGAGCTAGGAGCTGGAATGAGGCCTTCCCTCTCCTCCGCAGAGTAGACATGCTCCTCTTAGACTATTACCTTGCAAAGTATTACAAGATGGAAAAAGTTTGGTTCAGAAGTGGACCTTCTTGCTATCAGCAATAACAATATTAGCTAACATAGGGCCATATTCCAGCCCTTGACTTACAAGTTAGGAGAGAGGGTTGCAGTTGCCAAACCTGCTGAAACACACTGGGGAAGCCGCTCTTTGCAAAGCTGCATGTCTCTGTGAACTTGGAGACTGAGATAGACAGCATGCTCATGGCTCTACTTTGAATCCCATGGTTATCTGGACAGATGGCTGAGTTGAAGTTAACGTGGCTCTTTGGCTAATGCCCCCCTACAACTTGGGGAAGGACGACAGCCAATGTCACATGCTCCAGAACATGGAAATAGGGTGAACAGGGCAGAATGAGAGGCCGGGAGCAGCATGGTGGATGGAGGCAAAGTTCCTTGCAGATCCCCAGGTTCCATGTTTTTGCTGGCTCACATTCCCTCCTACTTCCACAGACTGAAGCAAAGAAGAGGCCAGATTTTACTGTCAATTACAACAGAGCAATTCCATTCACTTCATGAGACCACACATGTCTAAATGAGAGTGGAATTTTGAACAAGATGTGTATGGCATTCAATAAACATGTTATTGATCTAATTGGTATATGAACACTTCCCCAACCCCTGCTAACTACTCAGAATATCCATTCAGCACAGAGAATCTGACTAGTTAGTGAAGTAAACCCAGATCATTTCTATGTGAAACAGTTTCCTAGAGAATTTTACAGAAAACATGTGGATGGAGAAATATAATTCCCACAATACAACACTGTTTCTAGCTTAGGGTTCCCTGGAGTAGTTCATGTTGCTCAGCTCTACTCCAGGATGCAGAAACAACAATAAGATTCAAGTGCTTAGCCTTGCAGCTAGCTGCTGGCTACTGTTGAGCTTTATAAGCCTTCCTGAGTGGTCGAAGGTTGCAGATCTTGGCTGCTCATTACTAGGCTGTGCATTTCACCACCAACTCTGCCAGGTCTCAGTGTGTTTGGGCCAAATCCAGTCTTTACTCAAGCAAAATTTCCATTGACTGGGGCGTTGTCTGAATAAGCACAGAAGGAGTTGGCCCACAGAATACAAGTCTGGTAGCTATTGCTGTTGGTCTTCTAATGCATTTTGAGCTGCTATAAGCAACTGATGTTCTGCAAAAGCAAAAAAGACATTTTGTCACAAGAAATTAATGCAATATATAAATGTGAATTTGCTGCCTTCCAGTGCCTAAAGTTACGTATGCAAATTACCACTGGGATTGGTCAAATTTGCCTGTATAGAAAATCTCAAATGTTTTTAACAGAATTCCCATTGTTAAGACTATGGTCTTTTTCTAATAAATTAAGGACAATTTTCTCCTCATCCATTTTTTCTGTTCTTTTAAAATATCACTGGCTCTCTACCTTTGGAAGCTGGAAGATCATTTCCCTTCCTTACATTTCTTCATCACAAATAACAAATTATATTCACAAGGGATGAAATTCACCCATGTGCCTTGGAGTAGCGTGAGGACAATACACCACATAAGTCAAAAAAAAGTCTTGCATAGGATTTAAGTGATGCTTAGGCCTTATATGGCCTTCTGCACAGGGGGGTAAATTTTACCCAGGAGAGCGTTGTCAGAAAACTCCCTGAGAATGATAGTGGAGTCCCTAGACACTATTATGATTTATTCTTTATCTAGATTTTAAGCTCTTTGGGACACAGTTTGTGTCTTTCCTATGCATTTGCCTTTGAAAACCTGCTTCCATTCTATGCCGGTTTCTCATTTACATCACAGTGAGTTTTGCACAAAAAGGATCATATAATGTAATCCTTTGTCTCCTGAATCAGAATTAGACTGCATACATGTTAAGATACGGACCTCAGAGCGGGAATGGGCTAATGCCTGAAATGAAAAAAAAAATTTTTATTGTGAATGCACCAGAACATAACTAAATTGTGGCTATTTGTGCAAACAGTCTATAGGAGACATACAGATACCTAACATGAAGAAACTCTCCTTTATTGTCAACAGAATATTCCAATTTAAACTATGGATAAAACTGTTTACCTGTCCTAGGTTTGACTGTCAGAATAAATTCCCCCAGTTAAGAGAAATGGCCTTAATGATATCTAGTTTAATCAGATAAGAAGGGAAAATATTGCACTTCTTAAGTCTATATAGAACTGTCATGAGATAAAAGTTCCTAGTATTGGATTATTGTTTTGCAAATAGTGTGGACTTTCAGGGACAAAGTTAGCACAGAAATTTCAGCTGATTTGATGGACTTTCCCCACAGGGAAAGACTTTTTATTTATAAGGTTTATTTTTCTGAACAAAATCAATATAATGAGCAAGTAATAATGTTAGAAAAAAGCTGCATATTCAAGTGGTAGTTGTGACTTTAATACTGCAACAGGTGCCCACTGCCTCTAAAAACCAGGCTACAGATATTGAAAGCTGGGTACCCCAACAATTAGGCCCCCGAAAATAGAGGCCATTTTGAACATTTGAACACAGAATTGGAACTAATGAATTCCTGATTGCTTGTCCTATGCTCAGTCCATTAGAGTGCACCTCTTAGTGTGTAATTTGCCTACCCTGGGGCGACAACAAAAGAAAACATTTTCTTTTAGTAACACAACTGAGGGAATCACTGACACAAACTGCATTGAACAAGTGAAGAACAACATGAGTACTGTCTTGATCTACAGTATGGAGCTAGGAACTATGGACCTGTAAGAATCAAGGGAGTCTGTGCAAGAGGACCAAGACCAGGCTTATGAACCACAGTGGGGCCTTCTGCTGGACCTGAGCAAAGGCTGAAGGGTCTTTAAGGGAGGGTGAATCAGGACCAAATCTGAGAAAATCCTCTCCTGGGAGGGAAAAATTATCCTCACAATAGAGAAAGAGACAAACATCGTCTTTATTTTCAATTTAAATCATTAATGTTGTCAATAGCAACAATATTACTACTGCAATAAGCTGTGACCCCTGATGAGGAGGGGAGCCACACCGGCCTCGACCTGTCGTCTGAGGGTCTCGGTCCTTGGAACTGTAGCCCACTGTCTGGGTGGGGGGGCTCAGTTCCTGGGGATAGAACCAGGTGGCGGCACAGTCAAAGGGGGCCCAGCCCTTGGTTCAGGCGTGGCACCAACACACAGTTATCTCAGCTTAGCTGGCCTCTTCAGGCCAAGGGGGGAGGGGAATTCTGCCACCCATGGACGGGTGGCAGGGGGAACTCAGGCCCACCCACTCCACTGTGTTCCAGCCCGGGGCCCTAGAAGCGGTGATCACCGCTGCAGGTGGTCAGTGGGGATCCTGACCGCAACACACTGCCATGGGTATTGGGAAATCTGCAGCCTGACTCGGGTCGGCTGCCCCCAGGCTACTTCCAGTATCCCCCTCCGAGCCTACCTGGTTCGTGGGACCCACTTTGGGGACGCCCCATCACAGAGGCTCCTCACGGCCAGGGCTGGGCGGCAAGTCCGGCAGCTCCTCCGGGAAGCCCGGCCAGGCCTGTTCCGGGGTGTCCTCGCGGCCGCAGCAGGGGCCGGACGGTTCTGGCGGCTCCTCGTTGTAGCGAGCGTAGGGAAGCTCTGGCAGCTCCTCGGTATAGTGAGCGTCGGGAGGCCCCAGCCAGTCCGGACACTGGCGTGCGGCCTCAGCAGCTTCCCAGTCAGGAGCTCCCGCTGACAGGTCTGCTCCTGACGGTGGTTGGGCCCCAACTGAGGGCTGAGGGCCGGATTTTATCCTTCCAGGTCGCCGCGTGACCCTTTGAGGGGCGGGACTTCTGCTTGGTGGCCCCGCCCCTCTGGGTGAATGACGGGGTTCGACCCTCCCGGATGAGGAGGGGAGCCACACCGCCTCGTTGCACCCTCCATGGCCATGCTTGCTTTTTCTTGGGGATGAGCATGTTGTAGCAGTAAGTATTCAGAGCAGAGCCCCATGCTGAAGGTGCTGTGAGATGAAGATAGATGAAGAGCTCATGCCTGGTGTGGCTTGGATGCAGAAGGGATATTTGATGCTATTTTTGAATGTCTATAGTGCCTTGAATCCCTGAGGATCCCAAAGCTCTTTACAGATTACATACATATCACACAGCACTATTAACTTTAGCCTCTTTGATGGCACAGGGTGGCAGCCAACTGGCACACTGCATACTGCACAGTTATGGGAGAAGGAAAATGAACAGAGTCATTGGGGTCTTGTGGGAACCACCATAGTACATGTAATGGCCACACACAGCAGAGAGTTCAGTAGGGTTTGTTGTGGTTCCTTCTTGAGTTCCCATCACTTTTAACTGCACGGTACTGTTCATCTTCCTTGGGAAAATGAAGTTACAAGTTAGCACTGCTGAAATTTGAATGGCTGCTTTCTCGGGAGGTGAAAGTATCCCACACTTCAAGCTTATGGACTTGATTCTGAGGTTTGGCTGAACTGCACTTGGCACAGGGCCCAAAGATGAGGGAAGGCAAAAGTGGTTTTATGACACCTGTGTGGCTTTTTAGTTCTGGGGCTACTTAAGAGATGATTGAGTTTCCAGCAGAAAATGGAGCAGTCTTAGGATTGCTCTAACTTACGCCCAACTAGCAATGGCCTCAAAGAACTGTTCTGGCAGCATAGAGACAATCTGGCTATGACTCTTTAATCTGGCCACCCTCCTGTAGTGAGGATTGTGGAGTCTCAAACGGTTACATACACTCCCTATTGTTGCACTGCATCATCACCCAAAGGATTTCTTTTATATACAGGAAAATCCTGCCTGGCTGTATCGGTCATGTTTCCGACCCCTGATAGAGCAGAGAAAGGGGCCATATTGGGATAGAGAATGCAGCACTAACAAGGTTATAGGAGTTGGTGGACATATTACTATAACTTCTGTCGACTCTACTCTGTTATTTGTTTGTTTTGTTCATTTTAAATTCTGTGATTTTGGTACCTTTGATGATAACTATTTTAATTGGTTTCCTTGCCCAGCTACTCTTACCCAAACATAGTATCATAGAATCGTAGGACTGGAAGGGACCTCAAGTGATCTTCTAGTCCAGTCCCCTGCACTCCAGACAGGACTAAGTATTATCTAAAGTCTGGATTCTAGATCATTCTTGACATGTGTTTGTCTCACCTCCTCTTAGAAGTCTCCAGTGATGAAGATTCCACAACCTCCCTAGGCAATTTATTCCAGTGCTTAACATATCTTACAATTCTGTAGTGTCAGGATGATATTATTTACAACTTTTAACACGCTGCAGTTGTGCATGGCACATTATAGGGAAGTAAAAAGATAGGCTCCTGCCCCAAGGAGTTTACAGTCTATGGCCCTGATCCTACAAACATGTGAACAGCTTTATGCAAGTGAGGTAATCCCATTGATTAGTCTCCAGTGTCTGGAGGAGTAGAGCCTAATATGGAACAGAAATAGGAGTACCATGGGCAAATGAGAGGTACTTTTAGGGTATGTCTTCACTAGCAATGTAAACTACACAACATTAACTACACAACGTTAACAGCAAGGCTTTAACGTGGCTGTGCAGCCATGGCACCAGCGCTGGGAGAGAGCAATCCCGGTGCTGTAAAAAACACCACCCCCATGAGGGGAGTAGCTACCAGTGCTGCTGCCCTGTCTACACGGCCACTTTACAGCGCTGAAACTTGCAGTGCTCAAGGGTGTGTTTTTTCACACCTCTCAGCGAGAAAGTTGCAGTGCTGTAAAGTGGCAGTGTAGACAAGGCCTAAATTATGTATGTATTGTATTAGTGCCTTCCCCTTCTTGGGTGGGGCGGGGGGGTGGCTTTTAATCTGTGTCATGGTTCCATAGCTCACATGTCCTTCTCTTTCTTTTGGTCTGCATACACTTGTTTCAATAGCAAAAGAAAACACTATAAACTCCCACTCCATTACTTTGTGATAAGTTCAAGACCAAAATCATACATATAAGCACTTGTCACCTGTTGTGGGGAAATTTTGAGCAATATTTGTTTTCAATAGATATTCCTTCCAGTGCTTTGGCAGCCAGCCCACTGCTGGTCATGTGGATCAGATTCAGATCAAGACCGTGTCATGCAACAAGCTGAATTTAACAACTGACCTTCAGCTCCCTCACTCCACTGTGACGTGCTGCTTTCAGTTCCGCTAAGTGAAAGTCACAAACAGATACTAAGTGAAAAGTTATTTTTTTTTCATTCTCACAAAAACAGTAAAAAGGTTTGGATTTTTTTTTCTGTGAGAAATTTTTTTGCTCATCTCTACTGTAAACTGAATTGTTTATCATATTGATTCCACATCATTCTGAGCTGGATTTTAGTGAATATGACAATTTATCTATATCAGTGGATTTTTTTTTTCAGTATTGATATCTTAAATACTCTTATAAGAGTCTGAATTCCTGTTTTAAAAGCTCTAAATCTCAAGAAGACTGCCTTGCCGTGGAAAATTCTTGCCCGCTCAGAAATGTGCCTTATTGCATTGCTGTTGTGTATTTGAAGACTCAGAGCTCTATCTGCAACACAAAGGCAGGCAGACTTAACATCTTTATTGCCTTTTTACAACACCTTATGATGCTGTTTTCTACCTCTAATATCCAATGCAAAATGCTTGCAAAGTGAATCCCTTTTGCTATTCAGATTATATAACCATTCTGCACCTTGATTAAATCAAATGTAATGTTGCATTTACTGTAGAGCTGGGATGTTTTTTAAATGACTGTGTAAATTATTTTCTTTGCCTATGCTTTTATTGCACTAGATAACAAAAGGCTTTATTTCCATTTAATTTGTCCTTTCTCTCCATCAAAAAGGTTGCTTCTTACAATAAGCTGAATTTTATACCAAATGCAGAAATTCCCATTTCTAGTCTGCCCCGTGTGTAAGATTCAAAAGGCAAGAGGATATGGATACACCTGTCCTTTTTGGGGGTGGATTGTTATGAATTTCCTCCTCGGCATGCACGCACTTGGATTCACATGAGAGGCAGTCAGAGGCTTTTAAAGGAAGAAAATCTCAGGACAGTGTACAAAATCAGAGCCAGGGTCGTGACCTTGACTATTGATCCAGTCTCTCTAATTTCCACAGCTTGCTGAGGCTTGTTCTTCCAACCTGCTGGTGTACATTAGAGCAGAAATCCATAACATGGCCATGTTCATCCAAGCACAGGAAGAAACTAAATTAAATGTTAAAAAACAATCTGAGGCTAGAGTTGGAGACAATTCATCATGATCCTAGACGTCAGGCAGGTAGGATGACCAAGAGTTCCTCAGCCAATAGACCCCAAACAGAATATGGAAGAACTGCATTGCCTCATTTGTCAGGCACTGAGCAGTTAGTCTGGAAACCACTGGAAAAAAAAGTCCAGTGAAGGTCAGCTTTTTAATTCCCCCCTAAACATAAATATTTGTCCTTTAAAAATGTGATCTTTGAATCTGGAGGAAATAAAAATTCATTTGACATTAATAAATTAGTAGGCCAAATTTGGAGAAAATAAAAGTTGACATGAGAAAAATATCCTCCAGGCTGGACTGGAGTTCCAAATTGAGTTCCTCTCAGAACTCTGGAGCACAATTTTAGGTGGCAGATTTTCAGCCTACTTTGGAGCAACTTGTTAGACTCAGCGGTTACCTTTTGAAAGTGCAAAAGAGTTAACCTTTCTTCTTGGTGAAAGGGGTTTAAATGTATATGATATTTGAGGCACAGAATGAACTCAGCATATTAAATAGGAGAGTGCTTCTTAAGTCTTGCTGAACAATTCAGAACCTGCCCTTTACTGCTTCTCATGTTGATCTCATTTGTACTGGACACACCCAAACTGGAGGATGCCTCTCAGATGGCAGTTTGCTCCACTGAGAACTACAAAACATACATTCCTTAAAAGCACTGTGTAAATATTATTGTGATTGAAAATAGTAAAAAACCATAGTGCAGTACACACAGCAGTTGTTCTGAACAGCAACAAAACAAATGAGCTGGCTGGTGAAACAAGGTATTTGCCAGTTTTGCAAACGTGAGTTACATTTACTGGTGTGGCTGGAGTTTATTCTTCTGAAAATATTGGTAAGCAGGTACCTGGGTCTATTGTCCTTTAACGTTATTCACTAAGTTATGTGATATTTATATGCTCTCAGCATGTGCTGTTATACTTCATCGTGCTGAATCCAGTCCTATGGAACATAATAAGACATAACACAGTTTGACAAGCTAATATTTAAAGAAGAAATCTTATCTCTCTGGTATCTAAATATCAAAGGGCTCCCATACAGACACTGACAGATTCTTAGTGGGTATCTGAGGAAAGTAGTTAACCCAAGCTTTCTTGGTATGCACAGAAGTTGAATTCACATTTTAAAAAAACAGTTTACGAACTGCCATTTTAATAGCAGTATTTTGAGCAGTAATTTTTCTGTATAGGGAATATAAGGATATTGGTGAAATTCACCCTCTACACAATCTGTTCTTTGATCTCAAATGTTCAGCCATTTCACAGCCAGGAAATATATTCACCACCACCACGCCTTGGAATAAGACTCTTGAAATTGTCTGTTTGGGCAGTGCAATTTATTAATTGGTTCACCACTTCAACAATGGAAAGTGGACATACACCAACCTTGTCAAACCTGAGCAGATTTGCCCCACACCTCATACAAACTATAAAAGGTAGATTTTAAGTGATAGTAAGTGATAGGCAAAAAGATAGTTAGTTACCAAAAGAAAATAAAATATAAGCACACGCTCTAAACTCTCAACCCTATTAGACTGGGCAGCAACTAGATTAAGCAGTTTTTCCCACCCCACTGGATATTGCAGTCCTTAATATACAGGTTTGTTCCTTAAACCTGGGCCAATCTCCTCTGTTGAAGTCTTGTCTTCTTCTCAGTGTCTTGGTTGCTTGCAGCATGGGTGGGGGCAGGAGATGGGCCCAGTATGCATCCTCTCTGTCTGTTTTATACCCTCAGTCTATGTGCTTGGAAAACACAAGTCCAGGCATGTCTGGGGGCATTGCTCAGTCTCTCCAATCAAAGTTGAGCAATTCCCCTGGTGTGGCCTCATGCAGGTGAGTCATTGCATTGTAGCTCCCTTGCTGGACAATGGTTGTTGATGGGTTGATTGATACCCCACCAGGGTGTTGGCCACTTTCCTTGCTGTTGCTTCTGGGGAACTAATATCTGGCTGATTCCCTAACTTAAAGCATGTTTAGTGACCACCATACAACACAATTGTCATAACTTTATATGCATTAATGATACACATATATGAGTAGAGAAATGACTTTCAGCAGGTCATAACTTTTCCCCTGATACCTTACAAGGCACGCTTTATATGTAAGATCACGATTATATAAAAATGAGGAATATGGGAGTTAAGGATGTTCCCCCAAAGTATAGAATGCCAAAAGGGGATTGCTCAATGGCTACGTGTAAGATTTGTGCAGCCTGCTGTACTCTGGGTATCTGCCTGGCTTCTACAGAAGGGACTATGTTTTAGTGTTGTTGTTATTGCTTATTGTGTGTGTACATATAATTAAAAGTGTGCTAGATGCTCTCTATATAGGTAAAACAAACAAGAGTCCCTGCTCAGGAGGATTTACAATCTCAGGCCAATCTTTACTAAAGTGGTATCTAATTCTGAGTGCCTCAGTTTTGGAGTGCTCAAATTGAGACACCATAGGAATGATTTTCAGAAATGCCAAACCCCCGAAATTTAACCGGAAATGAAAGGGAATTATGGGCACTCCACACTTCTGAACAGTAGGCCCAAAATATTTCAAGCTGGGCCCTCAAAAATGGAGGCACTCAAAATCAGAAACTATTTTTGGAAAATGTGGCTTTTTTTTTTTTCCTTCCTCTGAGTGGTATATTGAAACCTTTCATAGTTTGTAAATCAATTCAGAAGAAAGCAGGAGAAAAGGAACTTAAATACCAGTAAAATATAATTGTCATTGGTTTCATGCAGTGTCTGATCATGTGCTAAAAATACAGGTGCAAACGTATTCCTGTCATAAGTCGGCACATTGTGTCACACCTAAATCTGCTCCCATTGAAGTCAATGAGATTTTTGCAATTGACTTTAGTGAGAGACGAAATGGGACCTTAGAGGGATTTCCCTGGCCTAGGAATTTCATAAATACCTCTGATTTTGAGGGAATGAATTACTTGTGTGTCAGTCTCTGTCCTTGTATCCATCAAATGTTAATTTCTTAACTCATTTAAACTGCTTATACTGGTAGAGTATTTAAATGCACAAGAATGTGTGTATGCTGTAGGTAATGTGTCCATGTATAAATTATATATGTGTATATATTTATATGCATGTCTATATAAAATTCATATGTATGTGTCTACACGCTCTAGAGAAAAACGTATTTTGCAACTGTTCTGTAATCTTAATAAACACAATGTATGCTACTTAAATAGTGAAGATAGCTCCAAAGATATAACAAGTAGGGATAGATCACTGGTCTGGCCTAAGGGCTCTAAATTTACATCACCAAAGCACAGGATGCTCTGCCAGCCCCTCCTTTTGCCCCCTTCTGCCTTGGCCAATCTGCTGGCCCACCCAGGAAAGCCCCTTGCCCCTGATGGCGCTGGCATAGAGCTTGCTACACCAGCTTTACACCATGCACGGACTCCCCTACGTCAGGGGAATCTGTATATGTCCTTCCAGGCAGCTCTGTGTCCCCTTTGTGCCAACAGAACAACATGTAAGATTTTTTTGTCTCGACAGGAACTAGTTCTCCAAGTGCTTTGAATAACTGCACACAATAAAGCCAAGAGAGCTCTTCTGAAAATGGATGGTCATTTTCTTTCTTACAATGTCTAAAAATAAGAAGTTAAACCTTTTTAAAAGACTGGTGCGATACCCTTAACATGGGGAGAATGCACTGAGAAGAGCCTCGGAGTGTGCCTGGGACTGCAGGTTCTGCTTTGGGGGCATTGGTGTATTGTTGGAAAGGTCTTTGCCCTCCACAGAGTTTCCTTGCTGTTAAAGCACATTGAGTAAAAAAAGAGAGAATGAAAGATCCTGATGAGATATTGCAGATGTTTTTCATTAAAGAATGAGGGGCCAGTCCAGAGACTGTGTGAGCTTTCAGTCAGAGAAATGCAAAGTGCGGAGCTATGTCAGATACTGATGTTTTCATTCCCTATGTTGGAGCCACTTTACATCTGTTCCATTCAAACACCTACAAGGCCAGAAGTGTTTAGTGATGAAAATTGACAACTATGACCTTTAACCTCTCCTGTGAAAGTCAAAAATCAAATTTTATATTTGCTGACTGGTACATCTGCTACCTATCAACATTATGGTTCGCCCCAGCTAAAACAGGAAATCTCCTGGCTTGGTGTTCCTTGCTGCTTACCTGCTTCCCCCCCACATATACACACACCTTGGAGTAAGGGGGAGTGAAAGTCTGTCTTCCACCTTCTGTGAGGGAATGGAGCAATGAGGGCCCTAGTCAGCTAGAGCCCTCCAGTCTTGGAAGAAGAGAGTGAAGTTTCTATGCCAGTCATAGTTCCCTTTCATATCCCCTCCTTCAGGAGAATTTTGTGTCCCCCTCTGGGGACAGGAAAGGGATAGACCCTTTATTCCTTTTACTTGCAATGTCTTCAACATCTTCTTCCTCCTATTTAGGGATATTTGGAGGATGGCCAGCTGGACTATTCCCCTAGTGCTGCAGGGGAAGATCACTTCCCTGGCACCCAGTCCATGGGGTACACTGCCTCTTCACCCAGCTGGTGTAGCAACAGGCCTGGAAACATTCTTGTTCCAATTGCTGCTGCTCTAACTTTAACTGTGGAGCTGAGGGCTGCCACAGAGAGTACGGGGCTGTTGGGTGGGGTTTCCACCATAGGCAGGGATGCTTCTGCACTTTCTGTGCACATACATACATAAAGGTCAAGCACACTGTCATTGTTAAAAATGAAAATGAATAATTTCACAGAGTGGTAAATGAAGAGTCATTGACACATAATTGGGTGTGTATTGTTGCTGTTATTACCAAGCATTTGATACACTTTAAATCCGGTGTGAATGAACCACCGTGCTTACAATTCAGTGCTCTCTGGCTGAGGGCCCCAAGCTTCTTCTCCTGCCCGCGGATTCCCTTTATGCCTGACTTAAGAGTAACAAAGCATGGGGTAGAGGGATGTATGTGTATAGGTCTTTGTTGTTTTTACCCTGTGGGCTACATGTTATGTACTGTTGGATGAATGAATAATGCTTTGTTTTGAAAAAACAAAACAAAACAAAACTGTTTTTGAGTCACTTTAATCAGCTGCTGTCACAAGTCCTTGGAGGAGAAAGGCTTACAGGTGCCAAACACTGTAGGGAGACTGCCACTTAGAGAACCTGTGAAAGAGTGGTTGGGCTGTGGGCCAACGTTTCACCCTTGAGAGAGGTGCAAAAGAAGCCAGACCTGTCACATGTGGGGTGCACTTAAGAGGGAGTGAGAGGGGTCTAAAGAGCTGCTCTCCCTGGAAGTGATACAGGTACCCCTATCTTCCTTCACCTTTGTCTACTTCAGTCATAAGCTTCTGAGCAGGGATTGTGTCTCTGTTTGCTTTTGAAAAACACCTAGAGCGCTTTGGGTGTAACTGAAATCTAAACACTATCACTAATAAAATAATTTTGCACCTCTCTGCCAGCTCTTAGTCAGTTTCAAGAGGGACTTGAATAATCATGGTAACTTTTTTGTCCCTGGATAGTTTATTTGGCTATGATTGATTGTATTCAGAGAAAACATGATAAAAAGATGCAGGAAAAACATCAAAACATCTATTACACCCTCTCTGTTCTCTGGGAAAACAGGCAGACAAAGCATAGATTTAAGTTCAGATTGTGCCCTGTCCAGGGCCAGCACCAGCGCAGTAAGCAGATGCTTGGGGGAGCCAAAGGTGAGGGGCGGCATGTCTGGGTCTTCAGCGGCAATTTGGAAGCGGGTCCCTTACTCCGGGTACGTCCACACTACCTGCCGGATTGGTGGGTAGCGATCAATCTTTTGGGGATCGATTTATCGTATCTCATCTAGATGTGATAAATCGATCCCCAAATGCTCTGCTGTCAACTCTGGAACTCCACCAGGGCAAGAGGTGGGAGCAGAGTTGACTGGGGAGCTGCAACCGTTGATCCCACGCCGTGAGGACGGGAGGTAACTCGAAATAAGATATGTTGACTTCACCTACACTATTCTCATAGCTGAAGTTGCGAATCTTAGATCGATTTCCCCCCCTCCACCGCCCAGCGTAGACCAGGCCTCCTCTTGGAGCGAAGGGCCAGCCGCCGAATTGCCACCAAAGACTGAGGCTAGGTCTACACTGGGGGGGAGTTGACCTAAGATACACAACTTCAGCTATGTGAATAGTGTAGCTGAAGTCGGCATATCTTAGGTTGATTTACCTGGCTGTGAGGATGGTGGCAACTTGACCGGTGCCGCTCCCTCGTCGACTCCGCTTCTGCCTCTCGTGCACGGTGGAGTTCCGGAGTTGACGGCAGAGTGATTGAGGATTGATTTTATCGCGTCTACACTAGACGCAATAAATCAATCCCCAAAAGGTCGATCATACCCTGAAGCGGCAGCGGTAGAGCTGCAGATTGCAATCATGGCTTTTTTTTTAAACTATCCCCAAAGGAGGCAGAGCCATGGGTTCCACTACCCCATGCTGTCTTGGTCTGTAGGCTACCCCTACAAAAGGGATAGTGCAGTATATGCACACTTCATGCTGGGTATCTCTTGAGCCTTTATCCCACACATAGCTCCCAGCCAGAATGCACAATCTGGCCATTAGTCAATATGCATTACTCCTACAGTACCTCATACTGTGACACTTTCTCCCAGATACCTGAACAGCCCAGCCATATCACACCTTTCAATTACAAATGCCTGACTAACCAGTGAACTAGGCTATGTACACTTCACCTACTTGATTGGGATGTAAATCGGGATGGTGGCATCTAACCCTTTTGGGGTTAGTCAAACTTTAACTTATTGAGTTTCATTGAAAGACCAAAGTATTCCTAGAATAAAGTGACTGGATTTGTGTCCAACCAACTAAGTTGAAAAGTTCAAATAACATTTAGCCATGTTGTTGGGCATCTGACTCAGCTCTTGTGGCTTTTGATGCCTTTACATTCCATTGAGGGTATCTGACTTTAGAAAAGTCTGGAACATTCTTCCCAGGTGCTGGAGGTGGCTTAAGCAGACTGCTTGCTGATATTTGCTAATAAAAGTAATGTACTGACTGTCTTTTGTTTGGTGTTAATAGGTCAAGAAGTGCACTGTAATAACTCGTGCATTACTGGTTTACTAGCAATGAGGGAATTATCAGGGTTTTGTGGGTGCCAAAAGAGTATGTCATTGAATAGTGTGTTAGTGCTAATGGTTTAAGTCAGAGAAAAGGAGAGCTTTTCTGAGGTAGAAACTCAGAGTTTGCTGCTTTTTGCTGCTTTCTAGAGTTTTACAAAATTATACATAAGTAGAGATGCGCTTGAGCTGTAATATTCGATACAGCTCTGGATCAGAGACTTGCTCACAGTTTGAGGGTGTTTGGAACTGTGGTTTTGGATCAGTCCAATATAGGCAGAGACACAACTATGAAGTTTGGCCAGATCTGGATTTTGGTCTAAACTTTCCCATTGTTTGGGGAATATTCAGAGTGGCGAGTTTGACTTGAGCACATTTCTAGTCATAATGATACTTATATGAGAGTCTTTGTGACACACAGGAGTGCTGCAGAGAAACTTGACATTTCCTGGCCTCCAGCCAGGGTTACGTTCACAAAGATCAATACCCATCTCACATGATAGGCCAGTATGCACTGACTTTAGTGGCTACTGTTACAGTAATGCTGGTTTACATTTAAATAATCCTTTCATCTAAAAGGAACTCAACATACTTTGCAAAGAGGTCTATACCTTATGAGCCAAACTCAGCATTGGTGTCATTCCAGTAAAGTCAGTGGGATTGTCTTGCTTCCTTTAGGACTGAATTTGGCCCTGTATGAAAGAGTTGTTTCATTCAGCTCTGAAATAAGCAAATAATATGTTAACGATAAATACAGGTCATTCGTATAGTAGGTGTGAACTGAGCTCTCGGTACTTAGTCTCCCTCGCCCCCTTGTTGCGCCATATAAAAACTTCTGCGCGTCTCCACTCTGTAGCTATACAGGTTTCTGTGGACAGGAATGCAATAAAAACTGGGCCAAGGTTTTCTTGAAGTTGTGCTTAATTTTTACACTCCACTAACATTAGCATCTAAAGAACAGGTGCTAAAATAGTTCAGTGATCTGGTAGTTACAGAGGAGATCTACAGGGAATTCGTAATTTGTAATTCTTCTTTTATTTAGGCTTGTCCTTTTGACACACCTCCACCTTGTGATTCCATTGTGCTCAAGCCTACATTAACTGTTTCAAATAGCTCTGTGTAGTTTCCTTCTTCAGCTATCAGGGAAGTGCATATCTAACAATTAATCTAGTTTAAGTCCTAGTATTTATTTCCTGCCCCCAAAGAGACATCAGGATTTAAGAGAGCTGAGTTACCAGCAGAATAGGATTAAGACAGGAGGACCTTGTTCCACTATGGGTTAGTAGAAAATCTCTTTATGGCCTGTAACCGAGTAGAGCTCAATATATTTTGTAGTGAAAAAACATACATCCAAAGCAACATTGGAATCTCCATTTATAGTATTTTGATTGTCTTCTTTAAGATATCACAAGGGATTAAAGGGACCATAACAGATAAATGCAGTCTTTAAAGCCACTCATGCATTCTTAATGGATAGCCTGTTAATTTGAGGTCTAGGTCATGAATTTGAATGCTATCCACTAAACATCTCTTTGGCAAGGAAAGCCAGTTTTCCCTCAGGGTAAATTGTAATTCATTAATTGTAATTAAATTAAACATATGTGACAAACTAGAAATCCCAATATGCATTCTGTGAGGGGCATCTAACCAGTCCCAATCTGAACTCTGACACTTCTTTTTTGTGCAAGTGGATTTGAAAAGAAAAATGTGACTCCATTACTTGTAAGAATGGCTGTGTTGGATAAAGATAAGTAATAGATATTGTGCCCTATTAAATCTTTCTCCATATTTGTTTTTCATTGGAGTCCTATTTATAAGCAAAACCTACATTTAAAATGGTTGATCTACCACTTTGGAACCTGAGCAAATAATAATTAAAATAATAATGTTCTAGATCTGTTTTGTCATCTGTAAATCAACCCCACGAAAACTCAGCAAAGTCTCAGTCTATATCTGTTTATAATAGAGATTAAACTATTTTAACAGCAGTGGCCTTTGTGCTTGTAGCCCTAGTGTAATCCATCCTGCAGTCCTAAGTTAAATCAGTTTGGTTGTCAAAGCTGAGTCCCAAGTGGGCAGTGGTCCACATCACATAACCAACACATAATTGCCACAATTTGGCACGTTTGGCAGCTCCTATTTAGAAAAGGACTAGGACTGAGCTAGTACACTGAAGCGTTACATCATCACAGCTCCTAGAGACAGAGAAACAGGATTTAGCATGAGAAAGAAGAAACTTCTACTGTTTTGTATTTTTTTAACAATAAGGAAAGGGAACCCACTTTTTGTTTAGGAGGCTTGCAGGCATCTACCTGCATAGGCGGTGAGTTATATGGATCCATGGTGCCCGTGCTCCACCAATATTCAAGAACGTGGGCCCAGCTCCATCAATGTTTGGGCTTATGTTTTCAGAGCTGTCTGATCCATAGGACAGAGCGGGGCAACCACCCCAGGCCCTGTGCTTTGGGGTGCTTTGCACTTCAGGAGGATGCGGGGTCCAGGGCAGGCTGGGAGGTTAGTGGGGGGCCTGGCACTGGCAGCAGCAAGTGACCCAGTCTCAGCCCGCCCTGCTCCACCTTTTCCCATCTCTGCTCCACCACCATGCCCCCTCCCCACCTCCATTCCACCCTTTCCCCCAAGCCCATGTCCCACTTCTTTACGGATTCCACCCCCTCCCCCAAGTGATGCCAGGAGTCAGCGGGGTGGAGTGGAGTGGAGTGGAGCTGGGTCACTTGTTGCTGCTGGCGCCAGGACCCCTGCTAGCCCCACGGGTTGCCCTGGAACTCGCAGCCCCTTGAAGCATGGAGGCCCCCCAAAGTGTGGGGCCCGGGGTGGTTGCCCCGGTCCGTCCTATGGACAGGACAACTCTGCTTGGACCCATTCTGGGCACCACCAAAAATTATGCAAACCTGCCGCCCATGTCTACCTGCCATTCTTCTGCACATCCAAATTACCTTGAAAGTAGGTGTTTGATTTTGTTTCAGGATGTCGAAGGGAAAAAAAATCAGATTTTTTAGCTTTTCAGATCTTAAAAATCACAGATGGACACTAGAGACAGATCTCTGTAGAACCATTTCTACAAAGACTGAAAGTGCAGTTATGTGCCAAACATATTTGTGGCTAACTTGAAAACTGGGATGTTTGAAGATTTATATACACTGGTAAACCTCCTTTGTATTATTATTTGTTCAGTTGAGATATAGGTTTACAAAACTTCAGATACGTGTTCTGTGCAGGCTTATAACTTCAACAGTGCTGGGACCACATGTCTATTTAAACACACATTTCTATGTGTTCTGAAACACAACTGCCTGTAGCAAGAAAATACTGTGACTAACTCAGTGCCAAGTATTCAAGAGGAGGAGCCCCATATAAAGTACAGTGCTCAGCTCTGTGAACCTTTTCAGAACACATTCAGATACAGTTAACTAATTTCCTGGGGAAATGTGGGGGAAGATACATCTCAGCCTTTCCATGTTCAAGAGGGGCTTATTAATGAGCACTGTAAAGATTTTATATTTTGCCTGTGTTGCAGGTTGGTGAGCTCAGTGTGAAAACTGGTCTACAAGTGGCTGTTTTAATTAATGCTTCTTTCAGAGCTCTGAATCTTCAACCCAACTACCCCAGGAGCAATACACTAGTAGTATTAGGGAGAGCAGTGACTCAGAAGCTACAAAGAAGACTTACCATTTCCAGAGTTACTGATTTAGATGAACAGGTGAATGTGCTGACTGCCCACAACACAAGTTAAAAATTGAAGTTATTGTAAATTATAACAGCTCTTTATGAGTGGGAAGAGACAAAGTCACTTGAGGCTTTGCATCGCACGAATTATGGACCCTGTTCTCTCACTATAATTCCATATACTATGAAATGCATGGTAGTGTGCAGTTTGATATGAGAGCTTGAGAAATACAAATTCATAAATGATGGAGCAAAGTGGAGGGGGGAAGAGGGTAGATTCTCTTCTCTTCTCAGTTCTCTTTCCTCAACCAAAGAGAAGAAAGGGTTAGAAAGACGGTCTGTGAGCAGACCACTAGACTAGGACTCAGGAGACATGGAGTTAAGTCCTACCTTCAACACAGAATACATGGGTGATCTTAGGCAAGTCATTTAATCTGTCCTGGACTTCAGTTTCCATCTGTAAAATGGGATTATACTTTCCTGCCTCACCAGGTTGAATTGACCCTAGAATCCATTAATGACTGTGAGGTAGGCAGATACTACAGTACCAAGGGTTATATAAGTCGATAGATACATGTAATCACTTTTATGGGGTGGGATAGGTTTGTCTTTCCTCCTTTTTTTTTTTGTGGCCACTAATTATGCTTTTGTGACAGTGTTTAAGAGTTAAGCCAATATTCTCCCTATTTACAACTTCTGTTTTCTTTTTCTTTTTTCCACAGAGCCTTTTATTGCAAAGTACTTCCTGAGCATTACCTAACTAAACTTCATAACAGCCCCTTTTATTGAAGAGTAAGCTGAGGCTCATTACTTGCCCAGTATCAATGGTGATGGGTAAATTGGCTCAGTGGTGATGAGTATATTGCTGGGTAAACTGAGGCTCAGTGCTTGCCCAGGATCAATGGCAAGCCAATGACAGTGCCACAAATGGATTTAGTTCTGAACCCTGGTACTCTGCTCTAATCACCAGACTACACTGCTTACTTTGATCTTTGATTTTGAAAAGTGCCTGCTTTGTAGCGGAAGACAAAAGCAATTTTCTTCTCTTTAATGCCTTGCTCTTGGTGCCTGAGGTGGGGGGAAGGCTGTGGACTTCTTTTTCCATCAGTGATCAATATCCTTTTGGCTTAAGCTGGACACCTGTCTTGCATGTCTGAATTTCAAAAATATTGTGTGATGAAGTGATCAGAAGGCTGAGCACCTGTTTTGCCTTCCCAGGTGCTATGGGCTCATCCTCATAAAAGTTCTTGTTGATGCGTTAGCAAACACAGCTGCTTGCTTTTCTCTCTCTAATTTTTCCCCCCTGCTGCACTGGATAGTGAAGAATAATTGCATTCTCTCTGAGCTCTGATGTTCCCATACCCAACCACCTGCTTTCCCGCTACCCAAAGCACAAAGAGAATACCTTCGCTTTTAAACTTTCTGTACTTAATTTGCTGATTCAAAATTCACCATTTGGCAGTAGCGACTGGGAATTTGGTACGCGCTCGTGCATTGACAGTATGAAGTGGACACTGGACACCTTCTGCAAATGAATTCAGAACAGATGTAGAAATTCCTCATTATTGTTTAGCAACTGCTTGGCTCCTGTGCTACCTTGCTGCTGCTGGCATCATCTGATGGACTGTACGGTCTTCCACAAACCCAGGCAGAGGAAAGTATAGCAGGAGCTAGTGGTAAAAAGAAAATTGGTCACAGTGAGAGAAATTATTGATACATGCAGTACATCTTACTTACTCAAACGCTACTTTTGGCTTTTTGAGGGTGTCAGCTTTTTCACCATCGGGCTGTATGACTGTCATTGTTAAAGGCTGTCGACCATTTGGGATTTGATGAATCGTCCAGGTAATCTATATATAGGTAAAGATATAGCTCTATATAGATACATAAGCAACAAAGTGGGAGCTTCTTGTTAGCCTTCACAATTCTCTAGTATAAGAAACCTCTGTGCAAACCATCCTAAGGTATTATGGGAGAAGTTAGTAAATTAAAAAGTAAATACGAAAAATATCAAGGTGCTATTAATAGCTGGACGGTGCTGGTATCTGTAACTATGCTCCAAGTTAATAAATTCTGAGAAACTGTAACCACAGAGGCATTAATGCATGCCTTGCTATGTCCAGAGAGGATGGCCTTTTTTCTCCAGAGTTGTGTGTGTGTAAGTGAAGCCTTATTGTTCAGCTCCATTTGAATCTCTCTCGTGCCATGGGACTGAGTGCTGCTCAGCCATTTCAGATGAGTCTCATGTTCCTTGCTTCCTGTTTACTTTATTATTGAGTGATCCCGAATAAGGGACAAGAGCCTACAGAAAGGGAAATGATTTCTGAGTGTGCAAGGAGGATACCAGTGGCCATCTTCAGCAATTTTGATAATGGCTTTGCAACAGCTGCTCATATTGTCCTATAATGATGACAAATGATGTCTTAAAAAGCGTTACTCTCTCAAGAAAGGTGGAACAGAAATTTTGTAGCTTGAAAGCAATGCATAAGAGAAAGTATTTTTCACCAAGATGATCATCCTTGCTAAGTGTTGATCAATTTAAACCATAGGCTCAACAGGAGGCACCTTATTAGTAGATTTGTAAGTCTCAAGTGCTTTGCAAAGAAAGAGGATTTCTTGTTTCATAAGACAAATCTATAAAAGTTAGATAAACGGTTACCATCATTAAGTTGATTAACTACTCTGCACGGTGAAATAACATATGTTAGTCTGATGAATTTTTCCTTTCTGTTCAAGCACAGAATTTACAAATGCAATTTCTCTGGCGTCTAATATAAGCTGCCATAGCTAGAGTTGGGTGAGCCAGAAAATGTGAAGGACTTGCAAGGACAGATGTGATTGCCTGTGTATTTTTTAGGGTGGGTATGAGAGGGTCTTCAAAGGAGGCATTGCTACTAAGGCAAGACATGGCACAATGGTTCAGGTACAGGAGACGGTGGAAACATTTGGCAAGAAAAACAGCTAAGGCAGGGTTTCTGGAAACAATGGGTTTTAAAGAAGGATATGAAGAAAGGAGAGGCCAAGCTCTGAGAAATTATGAGGACATTGATCTTCAGAAATCGCTGAACTCCTACATTCTGAAAATCACTTCTTTGAAAGTGTGTCCAAAAATGGAAGTATTCAAAACCACTAGTCACTTCTGAAAATGGAGGTCTTTCAGTGGAACTGGGCCCAAACCAAAATGCTGGATCCAAGCATCCCCCTTCAAATTCCTCATCCAGATCTGGATCCAAATTATGCACAAACCTTATGTTTAATATTGGTCCAACCCAACCCCAGAATTCCCCCAAACTTGGAGGGATGGTGGATGTTCAAAATCCAAAGACAGATGACACGGAGAAAGGGATAAAGGACTAAACAGAAACACATCTATCGGTATGTCTACACAGAAATGAAACACCTGCTGCAGGCACACAGGACTCAGGCTGTGTGCCTGTAAAATTGTAGTGTAGATGCTTGGGCTCGGGCTGGAGCCTGAGCTCTGGCACCCCGCGAGCCTGAGTCAGCTGACATGAGCCAGCAGGGTGTTTCATTGCTGTGTAGACATACCCTATATAACTATCATGTAAACAGTAGATACTCCCTTCCTTAGGCTAATATATTACTGTTTGTTGAAGTTATCCTTAATAGACGACACCCATTGGGGTTGTAAATACATACATGTTTACAGAAGACCCTTTGTAAATGTTAAAGTGTCTCAATAACCTTTTCATTGTAGAATCTAACTAACTTTCGTAAGTAACTCTAAACATTTTTGCTGTTCTATCTTAACAGCAATTTAAAAATAAAGAATTTTTTTTAATTTCCTTTTCCTCTCCTTCCAAGAATACAAGCATTTCAAACCACCAGAAAGAGTCTGTTGTTAGTCTATTTGCACAAGCAGAGCTATGTGGAAATGCTCATGTTTAATATAAAAATGACTCCATTTCAGTTCTTCAGCGTTACTTAAATACACTAAATAATCTCGTAGTCTTGTTTCTTAATCTTGCTTAATGGTAGCAAAAATGTTATTTTCCGGCATTTTTTTCCAAGTCCATAATGCCTACCTCATGTTCACACAAGACAATTTTTTCAGGGCAAGGTCTGACTATATTAAAGTAAAACCTACTTTGAAGGGCTTCCTGACCCCATGTTCTCCTGTCTTCTCTTTCCAAACTCTCATTTGGTTATGAAAGTTCCTGGTGAGCCAGTTGGATGTCCCATGCCATCAATCTGTATAATAGCAATGGATAAGAGCAGTGTAGCCTTCTGTAATTCCTTGAAGCCACTCCATCTTGCAGACAAAACACTATTGCTGCAAGTTCGTGATGTATATTTTACATAGGTATTCTAATCTAAACACTATTCTACAAACTATCAAGATATATCCATATTTGTAATGGGTGGTACAATGACTCAAAGGCAGGAACAGAAGCTTAGGGGAGCCACATTGATGAAATAAGATGGGCAAAATGTATCTCTTCTCATTTTTCCATTGTCTCTTGTGTGAAAATACTTCTTAGAAGTAGGTACTGTATGCAACCTTTCACTAGCTAGTTCTCTGAAGTGAGTCGATAGGGTATGGTTAAATATCCACAATACATACAGTATTTATACAACAGTCCAGCTATATATACTTGGGTTTCATTTGGCACCTATGAAGTCCAATTTGTCTGAATTTCAACAACATGCAATTCCACAAAGAAAAGCAGTAGGCACACTGTACAGAAAACATAGAAATCTGCAGATGGAACTTGCTTGCTACCAAACTCATGGGTTGCAATAGTTTCGTCCTTATCATCCTTTGGTTTTTACATTTGGATTTCCTGATTGTTGAAAAGGTCATATTGCTTGACCTTTTGTGTCACAAAAGATTAATCAGATTATAAAAAGAAGATAAAGCAAGTAATAAATTCAGAAGTAATAATGAATAATTAGTGTCAAATAATGTAAACCATCTCAACTGTTACTAAAAAGTTCTCATGTACTACGAACACTCAGGAGACAAATGTCAAAAGCAAACATTGATCTTCTTAAGGATGATACTATAGCAAGGATTAGGAAACAGAGGATAAAGAAACAGCAGAGATATTAAATAATTAGTTTGCATCTGGCTTCACAAATGAAGATGATGGAGATTTACTGAAACGGGGATCAGATTTCATGGAATGACAGATGAAGAATTAGGAAGTGTGCAGATTAACACTAGAAATGAATATGAAAAGCTTACTGGCTCTTAACCCTATTAAAGTCACTGGCAAATACCTAAGTTCAATTGTTATTTTTTAATCTGGACAGATATGCACATATATAGTTTGCAGTGGCGTAGAAACTGTGACTAAAATAGAACTCAGATTAAATACATTTCTTTGGATCCTGGACACCGATCATCACAAGAGTTGGAATTAAGGAGTGAACAGGGCTTGTGTTGGCACATTACACAGGTTTTATTTCACCTGTAGTAAACATGGACTGGGACTGGGATTTAAATGAGTTTTAAGAGGAATATAATAATAATAGTAAATAATACCTATTACATCACTTTTCATCAGCAGATCTCAAAGCCCTTTGCAAAGGAAGTTAGTACCATTATCCCCATTCTGCAGAACCTAGCATTGTCAGTACAGAACACAGAAGGGTATGAGTGCAGCAAATATCTAATATTTATCCCAGCCATGAAAGATTCCAGGGATCTTTGCATCTGAAAGTAGTAGGTTTCCCTATTGAACTAAAAAAGAATCTGCTTTTCTTGCCAATTCCGCTTCTACCTGAAGCGTCACAGCAGATTTCAGCCAAATATATCAGATGTATAAAATCTTTTAGAGCAGCCATTGCAACAAGATTAGAACGTTCAGTAAATTCAAGTGAATGTTTCTGAAGTTAAAGAAAGGAACTTACTGTACATATTTAGAGCTATTTTCAAACACCTACAATTTTACTATATTAAAAACAAATAACATAGAACAAAGTAGACGTTTCTAAACATAGTAATAAAAAAAGTTATCTTCTCAAATGAATTTGTAATGGAAGAAATTCGACACTATGAAAAGGACCAGAAAGCAATCTATACACTGCTTAAAATCTACATAATACCCTATTTGGAGAGCTTAGGAGTGACTTAAGTAGTATGTTAGCTGCCTCAGGAGTACATCACATTGTATTTGAACTTATTCACTGAATAATAGATCCAAATTATTATTAATGTGTAGATTGATCACAAGCAGTGTTTTGTATTTGAAATACTTGCCACGTTGGTCAGTTTTGATGGGACATTTAGGACACATGGTGTTTTTTTTCTTTTTCCCTGAATGAGTAAGTGTAGCTTTCAGAATGGGGTTTCCACTGATGGATGCAGACCTGGCACTACAAGTAACATTTTTGCTTATTATAAAGATTATTTCATGTGTGCTTAACCTTTCTGGCTTTCACAAACATTTCTGCCAGAAAATTTATTTACTAGAGCAGTGGTTCTCAAACTTTTTTTTTTTTGCAGACCACTTGAAAATTGCTGAGGGTCTCAGCTGACCACTTCATGATCTTTCCAAATGTTGTTTGTACCATTAGCTAACTATTGTAAAGCACTTTGGATAAAAGCACTATATATAAAAAACTTAATAATAATTAACTATTTTTGTTCTACAAATAAAAGCACACAATTCATATTTTAATATCAGTCTTACCTTTCTAATGCAATGGATGTGCCCTCTCTCCCCCACCGCGGCAGCCCCCAATCTGGGGCTGGGAAGGGTGGGGTGGGGCTCTCTCCTGCCACAGCAGCCACAGAGCTGAGGCTAGGAAGGAGGGCCATCTTTCCCCAGCAGCCGCAGCCCTGGAGCTGGGGAAAGTCACCTCTTTCTCTGGCTGCTGCAGCCCTGCACGTGCCAAATTCCCCAAACCCTTCTCAACCCACTACCCCCTCCCACATACCCCTTATTCCAACCAACACCCCCACCTCACCTTACATGTGTGTCTTCTCCAGGGTCCAGGCATCTAATAACCTGTGCGGCTCCACTAATTAGATGGGTGGCCCTTCATTCTCTGGTGTGCGGGCACGCACCTTAGAAGGAACTATCCGTGGACTACCTAATGTAATACTGATACTTTGCCCTCCACCTTTTTTCCTCCTGCTGCCTTTCTCTCTCTCTTTCTTTCCTTCCCCCAATACTTTCTCAGGCACACACAGAAACACACTGCAGGAATATAGTATACTGTAAAAACGTTATCGTTTTATGTAACTCTTCAACTACAGCAAATAAAGTTTGAAAGCCAAGATGATGGTTACAACTGAATTCACAAACACTGTTTAGGGGAATAGTTTAAGAAGTATTACAGTTCATCATGGAATCCCACAAAATCACCACTTTAAAGAGATCCGGAGCCAGATTTTCAGCTGGTATAACTTGATTTCAATGGTGCTACACTCATTTACATCAGCTGATAATCAGACCCAAATTTCTTAGATGTCTCTGATAAGACTTTGATATCATTTCAGATATCTGAATCTGGATTTTAATGGGCCAGACATGGAGGTAGGAAGAAATAGAGTAACCAAAGCAGACACAGGAAAAGCATTTTGTTTTGCAGGAGACATCAGTTTGTTATTCCAACCATTTCAAGTATTTGCCTCCAACCCAGGAGCAGTTTACTGGGCCAACCTCATTGGCCCAGTAAACTGTCTGTATAAACCACGCCATCAGAACCCTCCTTATTGGCTTTTGTAGGCACTTCCAGTCTGTTCCGTCCTGGCCTCAGACTCTCACGAGGAGCTGAAGCTCCTAGGAAAGGGTTGGGCTGCAGGGCCCAAGCTCCAGCCCAAAATGCAGCTTCAAAGCTCAGGTTATTTTCAGAGTGCTATCATGAGCCTGAGTCTGCCAGTCCGGGCTGGAGGCTCATTGCCATGGCTGGGCTCCAAAATGCTGTGTAGACAGAACCCTAGAGGCTCAGTCCTGCTTTTCAGGAGCTGAAAAACTCCAATGGGGCGGGGTTCCACCTGTACTACCCTAAAATTGCTTTAGAAAATATTACTATGGGGCTTCTTGCCTGCTAAGGCACTACACAACATGAGCGGGGCAGGGGGGAAATTGGCCTTTGTTCTTCTACTTTGGAGGGTTAGATAGTGACAGGCGTATGTGCAGAGGTGGAGGGGTTAGCAAAAGGTTGTCTCCCCAATTGCAAGGGTCATTCATAATGGCAGTCCTTGAACTCCCCAGAGGGTGGGGAGGAGGCACTGTGATGGCCATCCTCTTGAACCCTAACCAGTGGAGTAAGGCTCAGCTGCAGCAGAGACTGTGCCGACCTGTTCTTGTCCTGACAGTGCAGGACCACAATATTCCATAGACCAGAGGTTCTCACCCTTTTTCTTTCTGAGCCCTCCATCCCCAACATGCTATAAAAATTCCATGGCCCACCTGTGCCACAACAACTTTTTTTCTGCATATCCAGTAGATTAAATGCCAGGGGCCACATTAGCGGGGTAGCAGGAAGGGCAATTGCCCGGGACCCCACACCACAGGGGACTCTGCGAAGCTAAGTTGCTTGGGCTTCGGCTTTCAGCCCTGGGTCCCGGCAAGTCTAATGCCGGCCCTGCTAGCTGGTTTATTTGTCGGACCCCCTGAAACCTGCTCACAGCCCCCCAGGGAGCCTTGGACCCCTAGCTGAGAACCGCTGCATAGATTATACAGAACGCACCCTCAAACAGGGTGTGTGGAGAGGAGGTAACCCTCTTCTCAAAGAAGTCAGTGAGAGTTTTGCCACTGACGGTCATGAGAGCAGAACTGAGCCCAGAGTCTGCATTAGGCTGTAATTTTGGTCTCATGGACATAACTGGCAAAACTCCCACTGATTTCAATGTTGCTGCCCAGGCCCTTAATGGGCTACATTCTGGTTACACATCCTGACTGGAACATAACCCTTTCACAGAAGAATATTTAGACTAGAGTTGCCCTCACTCCATTGTAACAGTTTGGACAGAGTTTAAATTAAGGAAATATAAATGGATACAAATATGTATTGGCTTGGCTTTCTTAATGAACATTGGTTAACTACAGTAGTATTTCTTTTTCAAAAATTTCAAACAAGAAGGCTGTGCATTTATTCTTAAAAGAAAGATTAAAAACAAGCAAATGAATTGCAACAAAAATAAATCCACTTGTTAGCTAGTTCTAACATAGGGGAGCTGATTACATTTACCAATAGGTTTTTAATTATTTTGAGCAGAAAAGAAATATGGGAGTGCCCAGGGCGTGGTGTTTTAATTTGAACTTGCATTCCATTTTTGGTGTGGCTTTGATTATAGAATTACCAAAGACTAGTGATCAGTAATGAATGTGTTGCACTGGCAGATCCCTCCAGGGTTCTGATTCAATCTTTTGAGTTATGGGATCAGGAAGAAATGAACTATTTTTTCAGGCTTGTAAATATGTGACAAATGACAGTGCAAGAACTATTGATTTCAATCACAGTGATACAATGTTTCATAGTCAAGACTGACTTTGGCTTTACAAATTACTTGCAAGTTGACCAGCAAACCCATACATGACATGCTTCGTATTGTATCAGTCCTCTAGGATATTTCTGTCAATATTCGCCTTCAGATTTGAATAAATAGCCCCAAACTGAAATGTGTTTTCCTTATGCTCTCTGTACAGTGAGACTATACGGGAGTTCTTGACTCTGTAAGACACATGACAAACCTTAACTCCCCGAGGTGGAGTCCATGCAGTCCTTTGTTCTTTGTGCAGTACCAAGCACACTGTCAACATATAACTAATAATAGTATCTTTGTGACATACAGAGACACTATATGTTTTCTTAACTTTATGGTTTGTGCACTTGTTTATTCACAAAACCAAATAAAATAAAAATCAACAATAAAAAATCCAACCAAAACAAAACACTAAGCCCAATCCTCCACCTGGGGAGAGGATAAGAACAAAAAAACCAAACACAAAACGTGACAATTGGTTAGTCACGTCACTTAATGCATTACTGAAAGGTGCTAGGATACGAAAGTGATCAAGGCAATACAAAAACCTATATAGAACAGAAAACCACCTCTGATCCAGATAACGTTCTGCAGTGAAAAAATAGTTTCTCTTCTCTAAATAAGTATTGTAGATACACAGCATGTTAACAAGAAATCAGTATCTTCAGTTACTGAGTGGTATATCTGTAACGTGTTTTGAGATTGAAGGTGCTAATTTAAAATACAAAACAAAACACTGCTATTTAAATCAAGAATGAAAAGGCAAAAGGGTTTGAAAGATGCAGGCAGAAAAGTAAAGAACTTCTTTGGTTAAACCATCCCCAATAGCTTTTAGTGGGATATTAATAACTAGTTTCACCTGAGATCAGCGTCACTGGATTAGCTAGCATCACAGACTAATAGTGTGGATGTTCTTTGTTGTTTGCCCTGTGAGGCTAACAGTAAAAAAAACCAACCAACCTGTGCTTTCCTTGACAACTAGTGAAAGCATATTTTTAGAGTACAGAACTCGTTACAATAATTCTGGATGTGTAACATTTACTGCTCTATTTCCTGGTTTGTTAAACATCATTACAAACTTGCCCTTATGTTGCCATAGTATGTTTTATGCAGGATTAACCTTAAAGGAGCCCCTGCATGCTGATTTATTATTGACCTTCTTCCCTACTGCTTAAAGAAAGAAGCCGTTTGTGTACCAAAAAGGTACAGCAAGTATGTCACCCTTCACAGTGATGTTTATAAGGCAAAAACAGATGATTATCACAATGGCCACTTTTCTTCATGACGAATCTTCACCCATTGCTAAGGATTAGTTAGTTTATTCATAAGTGAGCTGTGCTGGACCAGCTGGGCCATAGCCCCATACTTTGCTTCCCCCTCCCTCATCTCTCCCCATGCCTTCTTATACCTATTCTTTTTCTCCATTAAAATGTGAAAAAACCAAAAGGCAAGAAAGGCATTCAGGGAACCAGCAATGCTGCCGCCAACCTCTCATTACAAAGTCAAGCTCCTGGCAACACTATAATTAGCTAGGCTTTTGTTTGACCACATAGCGATATCAAACCATATCATTGGCTCAATCTACTCAAGCCAGGTCAGGCTTCATCTACTGACCTCCCCAAGTGAACTCTGTGAGTCTGGGAGCTATTTTAACTGCAGCATGCTGCTAAAGCTAGATTGTAATTGCCTTGGGCCTATTTGGCTGCGCAGGCCCCAGTTATAACCCAGTTGAATCACAAAGAATTCAGCCTTGCCAAGCCAGGTCAAGCTACATTTACAGCTTCCCAAGTGAATTTTTTCTCAGGCTGGAATCCATTTTTTTACTGCTTCACTTGGTTGATCAATGGGTTCTATTCAATGGTAATATTGACTTAGAAAACTAGCTCGGAATGTCAGATGAAGTTCATACAGCTCCAATCTACAGGAGGTAATGGTAATCATGGGCACTTTATAGCAGAGCAACATCACAAAATGAGAATTTTTTTTTTATTTAAGCCTTTTCTTGATCTATGAGAAGATGCTATTTCAGCTCCTTTTTCAAATACAGTAGGAAATTTCTGCTTATATTTGTTAACTAGTTAATTATAACATTAGTTTATCAGCCTATGTTAGCAAATATGGCAATCTATAGATTTTATAGAAATTTACTAAGTTTTACAGTTTCCTGTCCTGGAATAGTTAGATTATAATTCTGCTTATAATCACAAACAGCAGCTGGATTTTGAATATTTTATTGATTTACAATGAAATACACTCTCATTTACATTTCATGTTAGAATATATTTTTAAATAACCAGACTCACCTATTATGCCATTTACTTTTGAACAAGGAAAACATGAATAACGTAAGTCCAGATCCTCTCCTCCCATTGGGAGGGAAAACACTGCTTACACAGCTCTGGGCAAATTTAGGGCAAAACACTGACTTCAGTACTGCTACACCAGGGATGAACATAATTATCTGAGTGTAAACTCATGGTTCCAGTTCCATGGTAACAGGAAATGGTGTTAAGTACACCTTGGATATATGTTAGCCAAGAAAAGCAGGTAAGTGGTGAGAATAATTCATAAAGGATAATTAATTTGATAGATTTAGCCTCCTTTTCTCTTTGTGAGTTGCCTATAAGCAGTTACAATTTTCTTGAATTTATTTGCTATTTGAAATAATCCCTTGCATGAATTGCCTTCCTGGAGCTGCTACTCAGTCTCTCATGCAAGTATGCAGATAGAGGCAAGGAATGGATGAAATCTTAGCTCCAATCCGCACTGGCCAGGACATCTTAGTCAATGTGCCAGGGGAAGCAACCCACATCATGCATAGGACTGGTACAAATTGCTTCCTCTTCCCAGAGCAAGGGAGGAACAAGGAACCAGACCAGGATACTAAGTCACAATCTTGTTCTTGGTCTGGTCTGAGAGCCTTGCAACTCTGCATTGCCCTTTCTTCAAAGGCTGTGGGAAAGTCACTATTGAACATTCAGTGAATAATTTCTGTGAGTAATCTACAGATGGTTTATAACCAGTGCATTATGCACATTCAATCTGCAAAGTCTCAAAATGAAAAGCAGTGTTAATTTTAAGTCAGCAGCTAGGTCACATGGTCTTGTTGCTGTTCCCTTACTGGTTGAACATAATTCCTATAATCAAGAACATTTGTTAAAATTTGATTCCTGCAAGCATTTTCTACGATTAACAAGATCTGCGTTCACAACAATTGCTTCCAGAAGATTCATTCACTATCTTATTAACAGGAAGTGAATCTGAATAGTATGACCTTATTCAGAGAAAATTTGCTTTAAGATTTGAGAGATTGTTCATGAATATTCTTTTGCAAGATTTGCATTGGGCTCCTAACAATAATAAAAAAATATTTAGCCAAGACCTCCTGCAGCACAACCATGGAGAAATCTCCATGAAGATTCCTGCATAGAATTTAGACTTGATTGTGCAATTGGAGAGTGTAGGACAATTTTGCTTTCCTGCAGAAAGATCTAAAGGGCCCACTTCCAAGACCATGGATCAAGTGGTATCTTCAGGAAGCTGGGGTCATGTGCAGAGGCCCTGTGGCTCCATATTATCTCTGTTCTTTCAGCCAACCCAGCTCTCTGGCCAGAGCTGCCCTGGAGATCCTTAAAGGGGCAATTCCCAGCAGCTGACGGGGCTCCAAGAATTAGGCCATATTACTTTTTCTGAGGAATATCCTCGGAGATCATGCGGTGTGTGTGGGGGGGTGGTCACTTTTTCTAGTTTTTCTCTACAACCATGAGGTCTAGACACTTCCTTTTTAAAATGAAAGCTGAGATTCCCAGATAAGAAGCTGACTCCAGGAACTGGGGACATTAAAAGAAACCCCAAGATCATGAGACTCATGGTAAAAATCACAGAAGTTGGTAACACTGCAGACCCTACATTCTCTTGGGACATAGAAAGGAAAGGCTGGGATGGTGCCTGAAAAGTGGCTGGCACCTCCCTTACATACAAGAGATGTGATATCTAGGTAAGGAAGATACATCTGAGAATCAGTGATGACTTTTTCATATGCACAATACCATTATAAATAGACATAAACTATTTTAATGTGAGTTCTAGCTCTAAACTATTCCTGTGTTATACACCTTCTAAATGAAATACAGCAGGAATGTTTTGTACTAAATAACCTAATACAGTGCACATAAATATAGACTCATAGGCCAAGAAATCAGGATGAGAGCAGTCTTTGCTTCTGAATTCACAATCTATTTGCAATAAAAAACATTGAGAGAGTTAGAAAATGACTAGCCCAGTTCTGAGCAGGCTATAGCTGACTGAATCTGCTTGCATGCAGATCTTGGAAGCCCCAGCTGGCCAACTGCTGTTAATAAATGGTGTGTTTTTCCCCAAAGAATTAACAATACTCCAAATTTCTAACACCCTTTCATTCTGATATCTTTGGAATCTCTCTTACACAAGTATTAAAAGAGAGAGAATAATAGGAAGGATTGACAGAATAATATAGCATGTATGCACGTAGCTTGGGTCTTTTATATGGCTGCTTATTGAAATTAACATGAAATAGTCACAGAAAGAAATGAAATATTTATTCAGGTATCAAATAAAAAATAATAGAAAAATGCAATGAAGAAACATCTTTATTAAAAAGGGAACTCTGGCAATACTTTGATTTTCTACAGCCTTTTCACATGTAGTATCCCTGAAGAGACTAAGAAATATCGGGAACTTATACTATTTAAAAACATAGAAGCAACCATTTGATATATTATAAACTCACTGAACAGTTTTTCCATGGACCCTACATACTTGGCAATTTTTTCCTATCCTGAACATGTTCTTTATTGACCATGAAACATAATTAATCTTTCAGTTAAAATTGGATATATACATCAAGTTTATCTACTTGGATACCCACTGTATTTCATTAATAGTGAGTAATGTCACCCTTTTAACTAATGAAATATATCCGTAATAGAGTAATATTATTATATTTGTAAAACATCAGTACATGTAAGGTAATTAGCAGTGTTGTTTTCATTTTAATTGAATGAATTCCAGTAGTACACTTATGTTGCTTATCCACTGAAGACATCTTTTACCAAGAGAAAATAATTCTTTAATTAATGTTACTGATGCTAGTTTTGCAACTTGATGTAAACGTATTTTTCTATTTAATATAAATACTTCATTTTAGAGTCTTTTAATGTCTGTACATCTCACTATTTTCTTCAACACTGTTAAATATATTTACATTGATTCTGAAATCTTTTATATATAACTTTGGGTAAACAGATGATATGATATCATGCTAATATCCTTCTATTTAAACTATATCAAGCAACTTCTCCCTGAATAAAAGAAACTAACTACTGGGGAATCTAAACCAGAAATGACAAAATACATGATAGCCAGGGCTTTAGACTTGGCTTTGACAATAGTCCTAGAGGTCAAAGATCTGAACTTTAAAGACCTCCAACTCATTATTTTCTTTGTAATATTCACTTACAGCCATGGCTCTCAACCCTTCAAACCCATATATGTCATCTTGCAGGTGTTCGACAACTCCACGTGCAAATCCTGCTCATGCAAAACCATCCCAGCTGAACTCCCCCTAGAAGGCCTTTCCATACCTTGCATCATTTTCTAGAGCTTCAGTTACGATGGTCCTGTCACTTAATGAATGTGGTGATAGGTGCAGTATCCTAAAATGGGTGCAAGATCCTGAATAGAACAGAGTAGAAGAAGGGGGAAAAATCTACTAGAAATGTAATAATAAGAATTTTCAATGTTCGCACCTACCTACAATAAGTCTAAAACCAGTTAAGGACTTGGGGACAGATGGCTGGTGCAATCTAAGCTCCTGTGTGTCTCTAGCATCTGTGGATTCCCGTGTCATTGAGGAAATCCCCATCTCAGCTGGCTGTAGGTCACCTTTTCTCCTCAATACACTCCCAGCCACACATCTACCCCCTAACCTGTGTAGGAGATGTGCTGGCTTGGAGGAATGGCCAGGGACAGAAGGGGGTGGGGCCAGAGAGCTTGCTGCCATGCTCCAGCAATTCCTAATGTGTAGGATAGTTCTCTGAGGGACCTTTACAGCTAGTAAAAGGCAGAGCAGTCCTGTGGCTGCTCTAATTTGTTGCCAGGGGCTGTTTTGGGGCTCAGCTGGTCCCAGCATCAAAAGAGAGAGAAAATTAATTGTACAGCTACTTTTGCCTCCTTCCCTCAGCTGTAACAAGTTTGAGTTTGGCACAGCTGACCCATGGTTTGGGGAAAGCAATACTTTAAACAATCACTTTTTTTAACAGTCCTTCGGACATATCATCCCCAGGGATGGTATTCTCACAGTAGCCATCAAGAAGGAAGGGGGTTGCTGTTTAAAAAGTGGCAGTTAGTTAGAAACACAATGCTACTCTGCCTTATACCTACTGCACTGACTTGATTTGAAACTTAACATAGTCATTTGTAATAAGTAATCATAAGCTACTTTGTGCCAACAGGAATGAAATCACAGATGAGGAACACCAGCTGACATTTTAAAATAATCTAGGCACACACATGTATATTAAGGCAATGGAAAAAGCAGAAGCTCACCTTCTTTTTAGAAGCTCACCCCATCTTGCCAATTCTTTTTCAACTCAAGTCGCTAGTGCTTGGCCCTACTGTTGTAAAGACTCTTTAATGCTTTTTTTCTTTTCAAATAAATATTTTCACCTTTCCACCAAGCAGTAGCAGATTTTGGTGCATTGCAGGTTGGTTTCCTCCCACTGGAGAAGAAATCAATGACATCAACTCTGGGATGCAACTTGTTTATTTTGCATTATCTACAACAGTCCTAAATAGAAGTGGTGACCAACAGCACAGAGGCATTTCTCCTCTTTCTGGGATCTCATTCCCAGTGCCGATGCCTGGTTCTCAGGGAACAAGTCTTCCTCTCGAGTTTACTCTAGTTCAAGAGATGAAGGCAGAGAGCAAACTCACATGCTGCTAACCACAGCTCCCCCAAAACAAACTGCATCAGAAAACCAACAACAATAAAGCATTTTATTCCAAGATTAAAAACTTGTTCACACACTTAGAAAAAGAACTTGTAAGACTATGTGTACCATTGCCATGTCATGACCCCTGCCGTAACAATATTATTTGCTTGCCTAATGTTAAACTTATTTCTGCCAAAAATCTTGTCCAGTTCTTCTCATTTGGAGGTACAAGTCAGCTCAAATGAGGAACAACGCATAGCTATGCAGCCCAAGAATCCCAGGAGGGTTTTTTGTATTTGACTTTTGCTGGTTATACTGTATGTTTTAGTCCATAAGAATTAATCTGTTCTTAAAATAATCAGTTTAATAAAGTAAGCCTAAACTTTTTTATTATATGATTTAAGGATGCTGAAGAATAAGACTTGGACCAAAATAATGGAAAATACAAACATGTAGACCGAAAAAGAGCTTTGTTTGTTAGGTCCTATAGTTTTCTTCACCAAATCTTTATTACAAAAACTTTGTTCATTACTTGTTGTTTGTTCTCAAAACAGCTTTGATGTGAATGGTGGTAAGGATTAACCCATATCTATTTTTCCATCTATGTTGAAATTGATTTGTCTGGTACTATAATCAGAACACTGTTATTTTACAGTTTAACATTAACTTCAAGGAGTAGATCATGCTGTTTTCTTGTCATAATGCTATAATGCTGCCATTGTTTTTTCTCCTTGCCTAGTACATTGACTTTTGAGACACAATGAGCAGAATTTGTTTCCATCCATCTGTTTGGAACAAGAAGTTGGAAACACTTGTGACACCAAAGTATCAAATGTCATTGGTCAATGGTAAATATGTTCACAGTTTCATAACTAAAAGTTACATAATTTGAAAGAAAGAAACACAACTATGGAAACATATGGCAGGTCATTCTGACTGCCCTAACGAGCAGACAAAGTGATTTCAGGGTCAAACATAAAATCAATAGATATCGTTTCTCTCCAGAATACGTTTATTTTCGTCATTGTCGGAAGGTAATCTGTGTGCATCTGAATTCTTATCTGTGCTTCCAGGGTTAAAATTTTGGATGCACATTGTGCTCTCAAGCTGCAACTTGGGATGTGACATTGCATGGCACGCTAACTGAGCCAAGGTGAATAGACAGGCATAGAGCAAAGCTCCTGTGCACATGAGAAGTTTAAGTAGAAGGCACCAACATATCAAATTTATGTGCAAAATTTCCATATCTAGCATGCCAGGAACAAAGAATACTGACCGGATAAAATTAATTCGCACATCCAAATGAATATCTCAATGTACAGAAACCAAATTCATTTATTTCAGTAACTAGTGAACTAAATGCTAAAGGAAAAAAAGGGATTGCAATCACGACACTTCTGTAGTATTTCATATTTTTATTGTATTTGATTTCAAACTGAGAACTTGGCAATACTAATACTACTGGAAGGGTAATAATCTGGGCAAAATAAAAATAATGAAATTAGACAACTCTATTTAAAAAAACCAAAAACAACTAAGGCCAATTTTTCACATGGAGGTGCTTAATTGCATTCATAATATTTTTGTTTCTATCCAGTGCACCAAAAAATGCTGCTTTTGCAGAATGTGTAACTGCATGTGTAAGAGTGTTAGGTAAACAAATATGTAGTGTATTTGCATATATTTTTTAAAATTGACAATTATTTGTTAATATGTCCTTAAGGAAATGAAAATTGGAACTGCATTAGAAAGACACAGAGACAGACTATAGCATTTGTGTGAGTGTGTGGGAATAGACAGCGAGCTAGAAAAACTAGAAAATATATATAATTTCACAAATTCTAGTTTTTCTAGCTCGCTGTCTATTCCCACATATATTCTAGTTTTCCTAGCTCTCTATTCCCACACACTCAGGCATACATTCTGTAAGACTAAAGGAAGTTTTTCATTCAAATGCTATTCATCTATTCACTCATATATAATGGGATTATTCTGCTGTACAGTATTTTCCATGCATCAGCTGTCATTGTATAACCATGTATAATTGAATCTAAGTGCTACATCAGCTGCCTATTATGTGAAATTAATTTTTGGAACATATGCTGTTGTATTTATACCATTGTTGTTTCATGCTAGATTAATTCTTCAAGGATTATAATCACATGACACTTATCATTTTAATTATGCCTCTTTTGTCACAACATATGACAGCTTTTGACTTCTCACCCCCTCCCTCTGTATGTGTGACAGATAAAATTATTAATAAATGCCTGTTTATTATGCAGTTATGCTGTACATATCCACAGGGTGTAGGCTAGCCTCATGTATTTTACCCAGAAGAGTACAGTGTCAGCAGAGCCTATTGTGATTTGCTAATGAGCTAAATCCAGCTAATGCCTGCCACACACTCTGAACTGCCAAAAGCCCTTTTACACATTCAAATGCATACAAAGACTCAGCTGGGTGCTCTGTGTGAAAGATTAACAGTTTCATTCCAATTAAAGATGAGCTGGACTGGCTTGGTTGAAGCAATTAAGACTATGAGGAGAGCCACAAAATGATGGGTACATTTGTTTTTTGCTGTCTGAAAACTACCTACGAACTAACAGAAGGCTGAACAATTCATCCTAATAAGGAGAAGAGTTTGGCTTCACTTAAGGATCCTCCTTTCCTGAAGCCACTCCCTCTCTAATGTGATCCATATATAGCTCATCATTTCACTCCAAGGGCTAAATTGTAAAATGAACCTCAAAATGACCCCTAAATTACACCTGCAATTAAAAGGATGCCATCAACTAGAAACTGAGATGATTTTTAAAAAACATAGTTAAACATACTTTGAAGCACTGCACCAGTCTCTGAGTCTTCCTGCCAGTTTTGTAATTTTACAATCATATTTTCCTGTGTTGTGAATGATATTTCTCTCCCTTGTTGCTGTGGGAAACACCCAAAGAGAAGTGGGGAGAAGTCTACAATTCAGGGACTGCTGAAGCACATGCTTAAAGCTACCTCTATTGATGAATTCACTTTAAGCATGTGCTTAATTTCACTTCTTGAATAATGTTGATTTCCTGAGTCAAGGTCAAAGTTACGAACTGATAACACAAAGGAAATAATTAAACTTACTACGTACAAAGTGCTGCCAAATATACAAATTAAAATTGAAAAAAGAGCAAAAGAGAGATTTTTCTCCCATCCCCTTCAGCTATGGCAATCTCAAGTGTTATTGCCAACAGCAGTCGGTCAAAGCTGTTCGGACAGAAGTGCGATTTGCAAAATGATAAAGTCCTTTTAGGTCTATTATCAAATGAGGGGATTTAACTTTTTAACTACCTGACTGTGGGTTTGATGCTGCAAGGACCTAAGCATTGCCTGAGAGGAGCTGAGCAATCTAAGTTCTCACTGAAGTGAATAAGAAACAGTTAAAGTGGTTTGTTTTTATGATCTCAGCATTTTCATCTCCATAATCTTGTCTGATGGACCATCCTACATACTTACAAAGCTGGATGAGCTCCCTGACATCTGTTCAATATGATTTTCTATCATTTCCATTGATGCCCCTTTTTTCTGCCATTAAACTAGGATATAAAGCAGCTAAATTCTGGGTCAAGAATGGGAAACCCTTTGATCTAGTAGAAGGTGAAAGATAACTTTGGAGGGAGATGCGAAGGAAAAGTAAAACAAGGATAATAAAATGGAATAGAAAGAGTTGGAGAGAGAGAGAGAAGGTTTCACTAATTTGAGGAGTCAAGTATGTGTGCGCTGAGGGGAGGCTGTGAATATTCTTGTGAGCACTGGAAGACTGTCTCTGGCAACTGAAATACTGTATCTATAGTCCAGGTGAAATGCAAGCAGAAAAAGCTTCCCTACCCCACACTGGCTAGCCATTGACCTTAACCCTGAAGGAAAGGAACATTCTCACTAGGGGAATTGCCTGCTTACTCAGCCCTAAGCCACATCTGAGCAGAAGCTGCCCATTTTGCCAAATTATGTGTGATGCTTTTGAAATGTGGACTACTGTTCACCAGGGACTAAACTGAAATGACCAAATTCATTTCACGTAGGTTTTCAATGGCAGTAACATTATTTTTTTAAAAATACCAACCATAAACTATTTATCATTCTTATTTTATTCATCTTTGTCATTTACTTATGTTCCACTGTAGTTTGTAAAAGGCAGTGAAATTAATGTCCCATTATTTCAAACCCTTAAGGTTAGATTCTCAATACTAAATTGAATTTAAAAACCACATATATAGCTAATTTATACTCTAGCAAAGTTTCAATCAATCACAGTCTTATGCACTTGCTGTTTGAGGTGATTTTTTCACATTTTAGTGAAGTTGGTCAACTTGTTACAAAGGGGTACAAGGAATCCCTTGAGTCAGACAGCCTCAGAAAACTCAGCAACAGGCACTGAGCTATTTCCAAGGTGAGTTCTTCCAGTTCCTCTGTTAAATATTGTATCAGATAAGGTATCAGAGATGTTAGCATTAACACACCTTTAGCTCATTGTTGCTGACAGCTTCTGAGCATCCATTGGATATATCACCAGCAAAATAATAAAGCAACACTACAATAAGTATCTATTGTTTTATCAGCAGTGTAGGTTACTAGAAAACTATATTCTAAAAGAGCATTGCATACGAAAACAAAGTTATTTATTGGATCAATTGATATGATTTTAGAATGCAATAGAACCTGAACTTTATGAGCTCTAATCTTACAAATGACCAGCTATAGGAACCTTTTTCTCAATGAGGGGAAAAGAATCACATAATGGAAGTGATGTTGATGAAGAGCAAGTCAACAACCTTTCACATTCCAGTACCTTCAATGAGCTGGAAATTGCTTTGCAGTGCTTTGGAGGACAAGAAGCAAGCCATGCAGTGCATTATGCTGTAATTTATGCACCAAACCTACTGTAATTTTGAGATGTTCTATCTTATGAACTTTTCAGTTTTATGAGCTCCTCAACGTCAATCAGTTCATAAAATCAGGGTCCTACTGTAGTGCTGCTTTGTCAGTGAACTTATTTTTAATTGCTTTTTACAAAATTTGACTGTGAAATATCATTAACTTGTAACACAGAACAGCAAAAAAATGAGGAGTCCTTGTGGCACCTTAGATCTCTAAAGTGCCACAAGGACTCCTTGTTGTTTTTACAGAACAATAGTAATCCGTATCCCTCCTGCTGAACTGTCCTTGGTGTCAGTGACAGTCAGAACAGGTCCTTCAGGATTAACACTTAACTATGAAGGGTCATTAAAAGAAATCTGATCCAACGAAAAGGAACTTCAAGGTCTCTAATAGGAAATAAATAAAAACTGGCCTTCTATTAATTCAATAATGTAATTAGAAAACACTTCTATAATAAAAGAAAGGCCACTCTGAACATATTGGCTATGCCAAAGAGAAACAAAGTTACACTCCAAAAAAGATGAGAAATAATTTTGCTTATCAATCTGAGCCTGCAAGATGCTGGGCATCTCCTTCAATCCTTCAACAGCCATTACTCACAGGAGATGTTCCACTCCATGCAGGGCCCTATGTTCATAAATGTCTCTAAAGCTCACCTCAAATCTAGGCCTGAGCAACAAAATGTAGGGATAGACTTAAACTTGGTCTCATTTAAGTTATTGTAGGGCCACTCCTGAGTTCTAGGATACTGGAATACACTAGAACAAGAACACTGGTGTTTGTGTGTATCTTGCAAACAAATACAAAAATGTCACTTTGGGCCTACCAACCCTGGTTGCGTCTCTTCAGAATGAATTCCTCTGCCAAAAATGTGCTTTAACATCATGGTAACACTGAAAACAAGTAAATCTTTGTTTTTCCAGTTTTAAACCAGCTTGGCAGTAAATTAATTCAATGCTTGGTCTTTTAGTCAGTCATCTCCTAGAAAGGAGAGTCAGGACTCTTTAGTGCTGCTGTGGCATCATGGAATTCATGTTCAGAGGATTCCTTTTCACTAATATGTCATAAGTCTTGAACTGACATTACACACCACTCATCACTATCAATGTCAGAAGCTACAGTATATTAGGAGCTGCCAGACCAGCAACAGGAGCAGGATCTGCAACAGCTAGAGCAGAATCTTCCTAGTGAAAAGGTCCTCATGTTTCACTTATGGCTGTACAATCTCTGTGTTGACGTTTGTTCATTGGTCAGTGACAACAGCTGCTACACTAAATGTGTTCTTTACATGTGCAGAAGGTGGACTGGTTAAATGCCTGGTGACAATTCAAGTCGTAGCAGAACATATCCCTCTTTTCACAAACCTTTGTGCAGGAAAGGATGGAGGGGAATCTTCCTTTACTGTCACTTTAAATGCCATAAATCAGTAGTGTTAAAGTGGTGAAAGTTTTCTGCTGTGTATTAGTTACAGGAGCAATTCTGTATTTATCCACAGTGCTTTAACATCAAAGAGCTTATGGAAGAAGTAGAAGAAGAGGGAGCAAGATATATAAGTAGTACAATACATTCAAGCTTATGCACTTTTTTCATCATTGAATTATGCTGGCTGGAAGGCTTACATCTTTCCCTATTGTGGGTCTACTTGTGGAGTCGGGTAATACTCAATATGAGAATCAGGATGGAAAAATCTGGTTCTTTGTTTCCCAACTAACAAACGGTCCAATTCTGCAATCCACAGGGAGTATTACCTAATTACAAGAGTAGTCCCAATGAATTCAACACTACTACCGACATGAGTATGTATTGCGGACCCTGGGCCCTTTAAAATTAGGAAGTGAAGTATGAATGCTCTTCTTAAATGTTAGTTCATCTGTGCAACACATTCATGTTAAAACATTTCATATTATTGTTAGCTTTTGTCATCCAGTGTTCCAGCCAGCTGAAATCCCCTGCATTGATTTGTGGAATTCCCTTGGTTAATCTGACAATTTTATAAGGCCAAATTTACCCTACTAGGGATAATGCGATAGCGGGGCCAGGAAAATTGGGAAGAGTGGCCTTTTTTGCTTGTTTGCTAAAGAATTATTCCCAAGGACTGAGCATGCTCAGAACACCAGAGCTGACTGTTGCTGAGACCTTTTCACTTGGGTACACAGGTAAATCTCAAAACTGGAATTCTTGTTTATGTAAATGGATGTTAATGTGAAGCAGAGTAGAGAGAAGAAACTCACTGTGAGACCCAAGAAACCTCAAGCTGAAATGTCCTCTGCACCTGAGAATTTGTGATGTAATATTTTAGGAAGGGGAGGAAGGACAGAGTTTGATTGTTTCTGAGAAAATCATCGAAGGGAAATAATTGTTTGGAAAGTTGTGTTCTTTTTGTTTGGAGAATAAAAATATTATTATTTCAAGACTTGAGGCCTTTATTGAATCCCATTGTAGACCTTGATTATGTCCTGCAATGTGTATATATGTGTGTATGTGTGCAAAGCCTGCTGCTTTGTTAGCTCCTGCCTGCCTGTTTGCAGAAGTTGCTGCCTCTTTAGAGATTTGCTGCCTCCCTGGGGTTCTGTTCCTTGTCTGAAGAGTCTGATGCCTCCCCAGAGTTCTGCTGTCTGTCTACAAAGATGGTTGCTTCCCCAGAGTTCTCTTGCACCCCCAAAGGATTAAACCACATGTCTTCAGGGTTTTGCTCGACTGTGAAAACATTGAAGGCTTTCATGTCTGAGGCCTGTGAAAGTTCCTTGCTATCATCAGAATTATTATTTGTCTGCTTTACTTGACTTGCAGTTGGCCATATATTAGACTTACTTTTCCCTCACAGTTTTAATTTTGCCTCTAGCTGTACCACCTTTTATACCTGGAATTACAGTTTGAAAAGATAATGTTTCCTCCCTGTTAGAAAAGAATATACAGTTTCTGTTTCCATTCCCACAGAGACTGGCTAGTGGAGATTTCAGAAAAAAACCATTTACTCTGAGCCTGATGTACTAGCTCCACTTTCAGAAATCTTTACAGTTGCATCATTTTTTTTCATAATAGCTGGCAATGTTAATTGCTCTCGGTTTCAGTTACATGACTGAAGCTTGTTCTAAGGTGTTTATCCGAGCTTCTTCTGTGCATTGTGGTCATCTGGGCCTACTGTTCTGCTTGTCGGTAATATTATTACAGCTGATTGGGAATTCTCTGGCTTAATGATTTGCTGATGGAAAATGCCCTTTTCACAGAATCAAATTTTCCACAAGAAAATTTCAATTTTGTTGAATTTTTTTGATTTTCCATCAAGAAAATGGAAATGGCAATTCCCTGCCTGCCAGCCTGAAAGGCTCTTTGCAATCTGGCTTTCCCTGGCTCCTGCCAGCCCAGTGTCTCTGGCAGTGGGCTGGGAGGTTTCACTTTAAACACACGTGTGTGCACACAAACTCACATATTCAGGCAGAAACTGGGGTCCTTATCAATGCATCAAGTCAATGTAAAAAACACTATTTTAGACCTTATTCAAAGTCCCTGACATCAATATGGGTCATTCCCTTGACTTTTCATGGGCTTTCAGTCGGGGCCATCAACAGGAGGAGGATCAGGCCCCAAAACTCTGAAAAATTCAGCCTATTAGAAATAAGTTCTAAAACCATATGGAATGACACTATGGGTACGTCTACACTATGGGATTATTCTGATTTTACATAAACCGGTTTTGTAAAACAGATTGTATAAAGTCGAGTGCACGCGGCCACACTAAGCACATTAATTCAGCGGTATGCGTCCATGGTCCGAGGCTAGCGTCGATTTCCGGAGCGTTGCACTGTGTGTAGCTATTCTGTAGCTATCCCATAGTTCCCTCAGTCTCCCCCACCCCTTGGAATTCTGGGTTGAGATCCCAGTGTCTGATGGGGCAAAAATCATTGTAGCGGGTAGTTCTGGGTAAATGTTATCAGTCATTCCTTCCTCCAGGAAAACAATGGCAGACAATCATTTCGCACCCCTTTTCCCTGGATTGCCCTGGCAGATGCCATAGCACGGCAACCATGAGCCCGTTCAGCTTTTTTTTTACTGTCACCGTATGTGTACTGGATGCCACTAACAGAGGTGTTACTGCAGCGCTACACAGCAGCATTCATTTGCTTTTGCATGAAAGCAGAGACGGTTATCAGTCATTCTATACCGTCTGCTGCCATTGTAAATTGGCAGTAAGATGACGGTTATCTGTCGTTCTGTACTGTCTGCTGGTATCATGGATGCCCCTGGCTGAGGTCGGCCGGGAGCACAAAGGCAAAACTGAGAATGACTCCCCGAGTCAATCCCTCCTTTATGGTTTCTAAAAATAGAGTCAGTCCTGCCTAGAATATGGGGCAAGTGTACTAGAGAACCAGTATATCAGAGAGCACAGCTGCTCCGTGTCAGATCCTGCAGAAATGATGAGCTACATGCCATTCACAGGAGGTGCCCCTGCAACAACCCCACCCGTTGCTTCTTTCCTCCCCCAACCTTCCTGGGCTACCGTGGCAGTGTCCCCCTCATTTGTGTCATGAAGTTATAAAGAAAGCAGGAATAAGAAACAATGACTTGTTAGTGAGATAAAATGAGGGGGAAGCAGCCTCCCGGTGCTATGACAGTTCAGGCAGAACATTAAGCAGTGCAGGGGAGAGGAGCCCAGCCTCCCACTGCTATGATAGTCCAGGCAGTACAGAATCTTTTCTTTACACAGGAAAGGGAGGGGGCTGATGGAGCTCAGCCCCCAGTTGCTATGATGAGGACGGTTACCAGCCATTCTGTACCATCTACTGGGAATGACCGGGAATCATTCCTATTTTTACCCAGGCGCCCCCGGCCAGCCTCACCTGAGGCCAGCCAGGAGCACTCACGGGCTCATGACAAGGACGGCTACCAGTCCTACTGCACCATCTGCCACCAGGGAGGGGAGAGGAGCGGATACTGCTCTTCACTGCCGCAGCATCGTGTTTACCAGCAGCATTCAATAGACACAGGGTGACATTCAAAGAAGTCAAGAAAAGATTTCTTTCCCTTTTCTTTCAAGTAGGGGCGGAGGGAGTAAATTGTCGAGCTATACCCTGAACCACACCGAACAATGTGTTTGAACCTACAGGCATTGGGAGCTCAGCCAAGAATGTAAATATTTTTCAGAGACTGCTGTGGACTGTGGGATAGCTGGAGTCCTCAGTAACCCCTCCCTCCCTCCATGAGCGTCCATTTGATTCTTTGGCTTTCTGTTACGCTTGTCACGCAGCACTGTGTAGCCTGGAGATTTTTTTCAAATGCTTTGGCATTTCGTCTTCTGTAATGGAGCTCTGATAGAACAGATTTGCCCCCCCTTACAGCGATCAGATCCAGTATCTCCCATACGGTCCATGCTGGAGCTCTTTTTGGATTTGGGACTGTATGGCCACCTGTGCTGATCAGAGCTCCACGCTGGGCAAACAGGAAATGAAATTCAAAAGTTCTTGGTGCTTTTCCTATTTACCTGGCCACTGCATCCGAGTTCAGATTGCTGTCCAGAGTGGCCACAGTGGTGCACTGTGGGATACCGCCCGGAGGCCAATACTGTCGATTTGCGGCCACACTAACCCTAATCTGATATGGTAATACCGATTTTAGCGCTACTCTTCTCGTCGGGGAGGAGTACAGAAACCGATTTAAAGAACCCTTTATATCGATATAAAGGGCCTCATAGTGTGGACCGGTACAGCGTTAAATCGGTTTAACGCTGCTAAAATCGGTTTAAGCATGTAGTGTAGACCAGGCCTATGTTGAAATGGAAACTGTTATACAACCTTAACTCTTAAGAGTTAGTCCTGCTGTAAATACGCACCCAATCTTGCAGCCTTTGAAATGAATGTTTTACCATCAATTTAATGAGTGCAGAATCTGTGAGAGCTGTGATAAACATATTCTAAATTGTAAATTAATTGAATAAATAAATAATACATAAGACTGAAGGCAAGACTCATTATTGCTTCTTTTTAGGAGTATCTCAGTTGTTTTTAACTTAAATTAAATTCCATAGCCTGTTGCTTTGTTACGTTTGTGAAGTGTCTTGGGATGCTTATATGTGAAGGGAAATATTCAGATTTACAAAATACTGCATTGTGTTGCACTGAAGTATCAGAATGGTCACGTGCTGAGTCCCTTCAGTATCAGAGTTAAAATAGAAGAGCCCAGAGAGAGCAAAGCAACATGCTTTCATTTACCCTATTTCTCACCATATGAAAATTGCAATGCTAAATATATAAGAGAGCACTAAATATTGCCGTTAGAACTTGAGCTGTGATCTCAGCACAGCATGGGGGGAATTGGACACAAAACTTCCCATAAACAGTGACTGGAGTTGCACATGTAATTCCCTACGCACAGGGCTAAATGTTAACCCCTTTTGATTTGCTTTTCTTTTCTTTTTTTCCCTGCAACCATGTTGTACATAACTGTATCTGCACAAAAATTTCAAAACAACCATTAAATTAGTGTAGTAGGTGGTTGTTCTTTCAAACACTTTAAAGAGCTGCTCCCTAGTGAACAGGGCAAATGTCACCTGTATCAGATCAGGCTATAGGTTATTGTTTCTTCTGCAATTAAATACAGACAGCCTTCAAATTCAAGTCTCATAATGGTTGGTGTGGTAATGGTTGTGAACATGAAGCACTCAAATAGAGGTACAAATAAATATCAGGGCCTGTTACTGGGTTCAACTTTGAACACCTTCATTGGTTTCCTTTATCTCAGTACCCCAGATCCCTTATTAAGAAGCCTAAAGCCTGACTCCAAGTATACTTTCTATGCTCTAGATTATTGATTACAGTTTTAAAAATAAAACAACTTGATTTTCCAGCAAACAGACAAATGAGGTATTGAGTGTTGATTTTTCTTGCGGAGCAGAAAAAAAAGACAATGAAAGATTTGCTAGAAATGAAAATGAGGAGCTAAATTCTGCTTTTTGTTATACCCGGACAACCTCTCTGCCTTCCAGAGTGTAACTGAGACCAGAATTTGGCCTGATATTTAGATAGATATACAGAAATATAATACACCTCTACCTCGATACAACATGAATTCGGATATAACGTAGTAAAGCAGCACTCTGGAGGGGCAGGGCTGTGCACTCCGGCAGATCAAAGCAAGTTCAATATAACATGGTTTCACCTATAACGCAGTAAGATTTTTTGGCTCCCGAGGACAGCGTTATATCAGGGTAGCCATTGATGTTTTTCCAAATGTTGCTGTAGGAAATCAATTCATAAATTTTCCTGTGTTCTGTACACATTAATTCTTAACCATCACATTGTGTTGACACACACAATTAGACCTAATTTTGCCCTCCCACCACCACCTTGTACAAACCAACTAGACTACTGGTGTGAGCATTCCAGTACACTAGGATCTTTATGGAAAAAAATACTAAAAGAGGCACAAATAAATGAGAAGAAAATTTGTTTAAAACAATGACTGACAAGCCTCTGAAAATATTTTTCAGGATTTGCTGTGCTCTTCTCCAAGTATGCCAAAAGAGATGAAATACTGTATTTGACTGTGGGGGTGAGTGAAATCTTTGATTCGCTTGTAGTATTTGTGGTACCACTGTAATTTACCCATCAGCACATCTGAGTGAAAAATAGGAAAAAATGGTGAAAAATATTTTCCTTTTTTTTCTGGCCACAGCTGAATTTCAGGGATTTTAAACATTTTTGCCAGTCAAAGAATGGATGAAAATATTCCTTTTTTTTTTTTTGGCAGATATTTCCTCATTTTTTTTAATTAAATTTTGAATGTTTAGAAATTTTCTAACCATCCCTACCTACCAACAGCTAACATGACACAGACAGATGGTACTACTACAATTTTCATTTCTTCTTCAATTACAAAGTCCATCCCAATGCAAGCGGACGGCATGAGTCCTGTTGAAAAGACAGCTGTGGAACTCAGATTTCTTTAACAGCTTTTAATCTTACTTTAGGCCTGGGTGTGGCACCGAAATTCTGCTCATCTCAGTCAATAATCTTCTGTCAGAGATGGACAAAAATCAAATGTCCATTTAAATTTTGTGTCTAAGTGTTTCTAAAGAGATACGACCTCAGTTCAGCAAAGCACTGTAGCACATACTTGAAGTCAAAGGTACTTAAGCACAGGCTTCAATGTTTTGCTGAATTGGGGCCTATCATATGGGAACCCTATAAAATGAAATAAATAAGGGCTCCGCTCAACCATCCTCACTGACATTGAAATCAGTGGCAATGTTAAATCCCCTTCAAACCATTCAGGACTATTTGTGGAGTAAAGAACTGCCCCGTGTGAGTAAAGGTGGCAGATCCAGGTCCTAAATGTACACATTACATAACATAAAATAACAAAACAACAAAATAAATAAATAAAAATAAAAGCCTGGAAAAGAGCATTGGTGAAACCCTTGGAGCTTAGACTTGCAGAGATTTTGTGTCACTGCCCACTGGGAAGTTAGATTTTCTAGTTGGCATGTGCCCCTTAAAAGCTGAGCTGGGTCAGGGAATATTAATTCCTAGCTGCGTAACTGCCTAAGGGAAAGGATGACGTTTATTCTTGTAAACACAGTATTTCCATAATGCCGCAAAGGTCAGTGAGTGTTTGTCTAATGCGTAAGTGCCAGCTGTGAAACTTAGCCCGGAGGCTAGTCTGCTTTACTCACCCTCTAATGTAGTGTATAAAAATTATATGTTGTAATTTAAAAACTATTAGTGCTTTGGATTAGTAGATGCTCTTTGCTGCTGCTTCGGCTAGTGCAATGATGTGTGTGTGTGTGTGTGTCCATATATATATTTGCAATTAATAAACTTAAATGAATTCTTTGAGCATCATCCCAATATGATTTATGCTGGAATACTAAGCCATCAAGTCTATCCGGAACATTAATCTTTACTAGAAAGGTAATTTAGTCATTTTTCCAGAAAATGTTAATTAGAACAAAATATTTTAACTCTGTGATGCTAGATAATATTAATCTTTACATCATTTAATTTGTCAAGTTTTGGCCCAAAAGATGCAGTGTTCTCAAGTGAATTAATTTTTAAAAAAAATATTAAGGCAAAAAAGTTTCTTTGACCAACTGAATTTAGCTTACCCCTCTGACAAGGTGCCTTAAAGTGAGCATAAATTATATTTACACTCTCTTTAAGGCTTCTTTATACTGCAGGAGCTATAAAAAGGAGCTTTAACATAACAAAGAATTAGGACCAGAGACTTTGAAAAGATGCTATTTTATTTTTTTCCCCCATGATTAATTTAGGAGTCTTATTCCAGAAGAAACTAATAGAACAATTTTAACTGTTCAGAGACATTAGGTCAATTAAATATTTTTAGTCACATGATGCATTAGCAAAATGAGAATTTTTTTCATTCCAGGAAAACATTTAACATATTATTATTGACAGTATATTCATAATAAACCTTGATTAAGATGATTTGTAAAACAGAAAAGCATATTTCAAAAATACTAATATATCCTTAATAACATTAACAAGCAGCCACTATTTTTCTTCGCCAAAGCAATTACCTAAACCCAGAGAAAAAAACTTGCATGAAATGCAAAATGTAAATATACCTAGGTATAAAAAAAAAAGCCCATTCAAAGAGAAAAATCCCTTATTCAAGAATGATATCATGCTGGCTAAGCAGTTATCCATTTTCCACAATAGTGAATATTCATTCTGATTGCTGAAGTTACAGGAAAATGTCTGTTTTCCTATCATATGTTTCATAGCTATGGAAAATAAATATTTCTACCAGGGTTTATTCAAATAAAATTCCAAAGTGACAAATATCATTTGCGTGTCTTTTGTGGAAGTTTCTTTCTATGGCTGTGGATGACTCCGATCTCACTCCGAAAAGGAAGTGTGGGAAATTAGGACGTGGAGTATTCTACATAGACAGCTTTAGGCATAGTTTTAGGGGTTATTTTTGTCTTCACGCTTCTTCATAAACACAGCTATGCTTTAAATTAATTTGCATTTCTTTACTACCTAGATGGGGGGTTTAAGCTTTACATGGAGACAGACTGACTTGCCTCTCCTCCTTCAAGAACCATATTCCATGGAGAATCTAATTTCCTTCTCCCTTACTTATATTTCCATGTCATTCCTCCTTTCTTCACACATATCTATCTATCTATCTATCTATCTATCTATCAGATTCCCAGGAAAATTAGACCTGTATGAGAAAACTGTGAACTTCATTAAATTGTTTCTTCACACATCTTGATTATAGGAAGCTAAGCTTGGGATATATACTACCGAAGATGGTCTTGCTAGCTCAGTTTATCTGAATAGAAAGGAGTTCTGCTGGGAAGAAATGCCTGTGGTCAGCTGTGGTGTAGTTCTTTTCAGATGCTAAGCATATTAGTAGTAAATCTGTTCGTCTTACTTGCATCATGAACTTAGAATAATTTTCTTAGGTATCTCTGCTGCCAACCGGTTATGCTCATGCAAGCAAACAAAAACATTTCACGGTGTCAATTCCTGTATCGCAGCGAGGAAAAGTGTCTTCTGACATAGCTGCCATTGACAAAAGATCTAAAATGAGTATTCAAAGAATTTTAGATAACAATGTCTTTCTCATCCTCATGGAATATTCAGCCAAAGATAATTTGTTTTGTATGTATAGTACTTGTTACATTGATCAAGTGTATTGTCACTTAAAATTCTTCTTGGGGAGCTATGAGTTATTGTATCCCCTTACATGAGGAAGAGTACCGCCTGCATATATGGCTATGTAAATTTCTTGACTCTGAAGAATAGCTGAATAGAGATTATACTTTGACAACTAAATGTCTTCTGGTACTGTACTTCTGGTAAAATGTGGAAGATTCATTTGACATTTAAGACATCTAATTTTGTGCCTTAATTAGGTTTTATTTGCAGAATTTCATATCTTGGTTTATGAACTGTTTATGCTCGGAAAACCATTGCACTGCAGATTATGAGATCAATTAAAAAAAAATCTGTGAAGTTAGAGTAGGGCCAGGACTGAACTATCTGCTTAACCCAGACTCTTTCCTCACTACAGGCATCCAGCTTTGCAAGACCCAACATATTTTTAAGCAACACATTTCTAATGACATGGTGTTTCCAGAAGAATAACATCTCCAGTATCAGTCAATTCCATTCAGTGTCAGGTAGCACTGTGATGTCATTCCCAGAAGTAAGGCACCACTTCCAAAAATGCTACAGTTCATGATCAGTTGCGTCTCAGTGATAAATCTCTTTAAGATTGAACACCTCTCCTTAAGGTTCACAGTATATGTATCTGAGCTTTCCAGAACAGTATTATCCCAGCTATAATTATGGCCCACAGTTTTGAAAATGCAGATACCCAACATCCACATGTGCAATGCCTGCTGCATGCATGCCAATTGGAGATTTGTATGTGCATTGCTAACAGCATGCACTAATACCAGATTTGTGCACACATCAGCCATTATACTCTTGCATATGTAGTATGGAAAACTTTCTCATCGATGTATTCATAAGACAAAATATTGAATAAATTTTGAGGCGAAAGTTCAGATTCAGGCAAATGTGCATTGGGACTATACCTGTAACCCAGGTCCCAAGCTTTGATATATGCATTAATCAAATGCATTATTTGTATTTGTCTTGAAAACTGTATTCAAATATTACATTATTCAGCTAGCTTTATGTTATTTGCCAGAACCAAGGTTATGGGGCTGAGTTTTCTATTCAGCCAACTTTTGGGGGGTGAGGGTTGGGGGGGTGTATCTATTTCATAGAAGCCAAAAAATATCCTGCTGTCCATGTTTTCTTTCTGAAACTATAGTTTTGATAAAAACAATGCGGAGTCCTTGTGACACCTTAGATACTAACACATTCATTTGGGCATAAGATTTCATGGGCTAGACCCCACTTCATCAGATGCACGGAGAGGAAAATACAGAAGCAGGTCCTGTATTTTCCACTCCATGCATCTGATGAAGTGGATTCTAGCCCACGAAAGCTTATGCCCAAATAAATGTGTTAGTCTCTAAGGTGCCACAAGGACTCCTCGTTGTTTTTGTTGATACAGACTAACACAGCTACCACTTTGAAACCCATAGTTTTGATATACAAGAAGGTGTAAATGTTTGAACTGGCACTGACCCCATCAATCAGACAGTTCAGTCAGCTCATTTATATCCTGTGGGAACTGTGCATTAAGGACAAACAATGAGATTTCTGTCCAGAGAAGAGCTGAAGTGGTCATATGCAAAGCATCAGAATCCCTAGCTGGCTGTCTGAACAATTCACTAAGAGACCTCTGAAATGGAGCAACAGCGCTCAAGGAAGCAGGGCACTTAGGCTGGATAAACTGATTGTTCAGAAAGGCTTTGGTTGTTCTGTTTTTTTGGATTAACTTGCGCTTTGAAGGCAAACAGTGGCTAATGCAGATCAACAATAAAAGAGAGAGAGAAAAGTGGCAGAACTTGAGAATTGCTTTGTGAAATATTCCAGGTTTTCAAAGTGGTAAACTATAGATGCCAATATGTTCCAGCAACACTGTTAAACTCATGTTTGCTCTGTATAGCTCAGATTTTTGCATAACTGAAATGGGCGTAAGACTGTAGTATTTTGCCCTTTGTTAAAATAAGTGCAGGTTTGAGATGTGTGTATTTCCTTATGGGCTATACTATCATTTAGTGTGTGGAAAATAGAGAGTAAAGGGTAAAAATACTCATTACGTGAAAGTGAGCACTTATACAAGTACAGTGATGCAAGTTAAATTGACCCTTTCCAACTTTAACTTACCCATAGACATGCCACCCACCTGCAACAACGGATGGGAGAACTTGATGGGGCCAGTGGTGAAAGGGGAACAGTCCCAGTAGCAGGGGAGGGAAAGACTCACCAAGGGACAATAGGTAGCTACTCCCTAGGTAATCTCGGGCACTCATTGACCAGCTGAGGCAGAGGGGTGCTCTTTGGCCAGCATTCCCCAACTCCCAGGATTTAGCCCAGTGCAGGGGCCATGTGAAGTCTCTTTTGGTTCCATTTCAGCAGCCCACACTACTCATTTGAACTAGGAATGGGCTCCCCGCCTGACAGATGTTGCGTGTCTAGCTGATCGCCTGTTCAGGTAGTCAGGAAGGAATTTTTTCTCCCATGGGCCAATTGGCACAGGAGCAGAAGGTCCTTTTTTTTTTGCCTTCCTTGCAACACCTTCAAGCCACAGTGGGTTAAGTAGGAACTCATTTAGTACCTATCTGAGATTCTGTGGGGGGGAGTTGTTTAACTGTTGCAACTTGTGGCCAGTTTCCAGTGTGTTAAGAAACTAAAATTAACAGTTCCCAGAGGTAAAAGTCCTGGGATTGTGGTGTTGGGCCTTGGGCTCATGTGATAGGGTAAGGCCTTGTGGCCTTCGTGGGCTGAGGTCAGACCTTATGGCCCTCATAGGCTGAGGTTCCCACCCTGCTGCACCTTGCAGGGGGTGGAGGGATGGTACTAGAACTAAGAGAGAGCTGAGTCCTGGGAGGCAGGCTCAGGAGTGCCTACTCCCCATTATTGATTATGTGGTAAGGAGCCCTGTAAGCTCTTTACTGGAACCATTCAAATGTCTGGTATAGGAGAGCAGGTGATGGGTAGATCCCTGTGTTAAAGTCTAATAAAAGTTACAACCTGCCGCTTAATTCCATGCATGTGTCTGTCCTCATCATTTTCCCGCTGTGTCGACATCAATAAGTTACCTGCTCACATTTTAATTTCCATATGTAACTAAGACCACTCAACTCAAACATTATACATAAAAATATACTGTCTGAGCTTTAAAAAACATTAACCTACATCAGCTATTTCATTATTTAGCTGCTGAGAAATGAAGCTGTCCTGTAAGTACTGAGAAATGAAGCAGTGAGTAAGGCCAGGAGGGCAAGTCCTCAAAACTATTCACAGCCTGTGTTTCAATTAAGAGATGAAAAAGATAGAAATCTTTAACACAAGATTCTTATGGCATTTTTAAGTCATTTGAATGTTACCTTTACTGCAAGTTGACATGAAGAATGTAAGACCTGCAGTTGACTGAATAGCCCAGCTGAGTAGCAACGGGAAGGAATGCAGAGCTTTCAACTTGTAGGTCACTGGCTCAAATCCTGGAAGATTGATATTGACTAAAATTTATTACTGGGCTGTTTGAAATTAATCTTCTCTCTTTCAGATGGATATTGGTCACAATATCACAAAAATGATCATCAGCATTGGTACCTTTATTGGCACTCAGTCAAAGATGCCAAAGATCTAATTTTTATCTTATCTTTAGGGGTGGTTCCTCCAGGTCAGGATTGAGAGAGCACTTCAGTAAAGCTTGGTCAACTACTGCCATTTCCAATGATATACCTGCCTGGTGGAATAATTACTTCAATTTTCAATGCCGTAAATCTGGAAGTCTAGAACCTTTCAAAAGAAAAACATTCCCTTTTTTAAAAAGAACAAACCTCAAGTAAAGCAGTTGGAAATTTAGTCACAGGATCAACAGAGATCATGGAAAACAAAGCACCTAGAGTTGAAGTCATTGGATGGAAGGTTGCATAGAAATGCAAACAAAGCCTTATTGCTATCATTTACCTTGGTTTAGGTTTTTAATCTCAAATATGCATAACCCTTCAGCTTTAGAGGCCTAAATTGCTAATCCAAATTCCACATTCGGAAGCTCAAATAGGCACTCTTTCTGGTTACGTAAATGCCCATTTGATCACCCAAATATAGGCTTTGATTGCCCAGTTTAGGCACCCAAGACTGTAACTAAGAGCTACGTATTTTTAACAATCAATGAGTATCCAATTGACAAAACATAAAATAACTTTCATCTTACATTTTGACCACATTGTATATATATTTTGGTATTTATAGGGCATGTTCTTGCTCCTACTGACTTCAGTGGTGTAAAACTGAGTCAATAATGCCAGTGTTCTCTACCCATCTTCATGGTAGACTGTCGTGATATATTTTATTTATTTTTTGGGCAGATTATACACTTTCCAAAGCATATATGGATACATAGTTTAATATGTTTATATGTGTACATCTGAAAATATCAGAAAACAGAATCCTAATTAGTATGAATTTAATGTAATATATAAAGAAATGTTCAAACTGCAATATGTATGGGATCTACCTTCCTTATAAGGCCCTTTCTTATGTTATTCTCTTTGATGAAAATTCTCTGGCTGTCAAATACTGTACATGAAGGCCTATTACATTCACCTTTATTATAGCAACATCTCCCTGTGACATTCAAAATGCTTACCTTTCAAGGATGTTCTTAGAATAAGGGTTCAGAGTGTTTGTAATAAATTCATATAGATCAATGACTAGTTCATAAAATATCTTCCTGTTCATTTCTTTGTGTGATACAGCAGTGCTGTGCACTACAAGAAGTAAGGACAAGTAGCTGTAATCAGATAAAAAATTAAATGCCCTGCTAGTTTGGACATTAAATTAAAAGATTATATTTTTCTTGTAATCTTATTGTCAAAGATGAAGTGTTGTATTTATGTCTTGAAAGGAGATCCTCAATATTCCTTGGAAATTTAGAGATTTTAAATTACATCTCACACTTACTGTAGAATTTCAAAGATCCCTAGATTTTGATATCTCTGAAAGAATAATAACCATAGGCCTAGGGCTATTAAAATTTTGGAGTCAAATAGTAGTTAATGGACGTGCACCACCCTGATCTAACTCTTATTACCTTACATCAGTTATATCTACAGTAAAAATTAGTGGCTTTTATGCCAACCTTGCACTACTTAGATATATCATTTACTGAAGCTCAGAAATGTCAGCCATGTATATCTAAGGCGTGGTCTACACTACACAGTTACATAGATGTAAGCTGCCTGGCTTCAACCTACCCGTGGAAATAGACTCATAGACTCATAGACTCTAGGACTGGAAGGGACCTCGAGAGGTCATCGAGTCCAGTCCCCTGCCCTCATGGCAGGACCAAATACTGTCTAGACCATCCCTGATAGACATTTATCTAACCTACTCTTAAATATCTCCAGAGATGGAGATTCCACAACTTCCCTAGGCAATCTATTCCAGTGTTTAACTACTCTGATAGTTAGGAACTTTTTCCTAATGTCCAACCTAAATCTCCCTTGCTGCAGTTTAAGCCCATTGTTTCTTGTTCTATCATTAAAGGCTAAGGTGAACAACTTTTCTCCCTCCTCCTGATGACACCCTTTTAGATACCTGAAAACTGCTATCATGTCCCCTCTCAGTCTTCTCTTTTCCAAACTAAACAAACCCAATTCCTTCAGCCTTCCTTCATAGGTCATGTTCTCAAGACCTTTAATCATTCTTGTTGCTTTCTCTGGACCCTCTCCAATTTCTCCACATCTTTCTTGAAATGCGGTGCCCAGAACTGGACACAATACTCCAGTTGAGGCCTAACCAGCGCAGAGTAAAGCGGAAGAATGACTTCTCGTGTCTTGTTTACAACACACCTGTTAATGCATCCCAGAATCATGTTTGCTTTTTTTGCAACAGTATCACACTGCTGACTCATATTAAGCTTGTGGTCCACTACGACCCCTAGATCTCTTTCTGCCATACTCCTTCCTAGACAGTCTCTTCCCATTCTGTATGTGTGAAACTGATTGTTCCTTCCTAAGTGGAGCACTTTGCATTTATCTTTATTGAACTTCATCCTGTTTACCTCAGACCATTTCTCCAACTTGTCCAGATCATTTTGAATTTTGACCCTGTCCTCCAAAGCAGTTGCAATCCCTCCCAGTTTGGTATCATCCGCAAACTTAATAAGTGTACTTTCTATGCCAACATCTAAATCATTGATGAAGATATTGAACAGAACCGGTCTCAAAACAGACCCCTGCGGAACCCCACTTGTTATACCTTTCCAGCAGGATTGGGAGCCATTAACAACTACTCTTTGAGTACGGTTATCCAGCCAGTTATGCACCCACCTTATGGTAGCTCCATCTAAATTGTACTTTCCTAGCTTATCTATAAGAATATCATGCGAGACCGTATCAAATGCCTTACTAAAGTCTAGGTATATCACATCCACCGCTTCTCCCTTATCCACAAAGCTCGTTATCCTATCAAAGAACGCTATGAGATTAGTTTGACACGATTTGTTCTTTACAAATCCATGCTGGCTATTCCCTATCACCTTACCACCTTCCAAGTGTTAGCAGATGATTTCTTTGATTACCTGCTCCATTATCTTCCCTGGCACAGAAGTTAAACTAACTGGTCTGTAGTTTCCTGGGTTGTTTTTATTTCCCTTTTTATAGATGGGCACTATATTTGCCCCCTTCCAGTCTTCTGGAATCTCCCTCGTCTCCCATGATTTCCCAAAGATAATAGCTAGAGGCTCAGATACCTCTTCCATTAACTCCTTGAGTATTCTAGGATGCATTTCATCAGGCCCTGGTGACTTGCAGGCATCTAACTTTTCTAAGTGATGTTTTACTTGCTCTTTCCTTATTTTCTCTTCTAAACCTACCCTCTTCCCGTAAGCATTCACTATACTAGACATTCCTTCAGACTTCTCAGTGAAGACCGAAACAAAGAAGTCATTAAGCATCTCTGCCATTTCCAAGTCTCCCGTTACTATTTCCCCCTCCTCATTGAGCAGTGGGCCTACCCTGTCCTTAGTCTTCCTCTTGCTTCTAATGTATTGATAAAAAGTCTTCTTGTTTCCCTTTATTCCCATAGCTAGTTTGAGTTCATTTTGTGCCTTTGCTTTTCTAATCTTGCCTCTGCATTCCTGTGTTATTTGCCTATATTCATCCTTCGTGATCTGACCTAGTTTCCATTTTTTATATGACGCCTTTTTATTTTGTAGGTCACGCAAGATCTCAAGGGTAAGCCAAGGTGGTCTTTTGCCACATTTTCTATCTTTCCTAACCATTGGAATAACTTGCTTTTGGACCCTTAATAGCGTCCCTTTGAAAAACTGCCAACTTTCCTCAGTTGTTTTTCCTTTCAGTCTTAATTCCCATGGGACCTTGCCTATCAGCTCTCTGAGCTTACCAAAATCCGCCTTCCTGAAATCCATTGTCTCTATTCTGCTGTACTCCCTTCTACCCTTCCTTCACTTAAATTGGCTGCCACCAACGTAAGTCCTTCTGTACTCTGATTTAGTAACACCACTTCCCCAAGTGACACAGAATCATGGTCGATGTAATTAGGTTGATGCAGTGTCAATGTAGACATTGCTTTGCTTACATTGACTGTTACTGGCTTTCAGAAGCCATCCCAAAGTGCCACACTTTGACATTACAACCAATACAAGGTGAGGATGCACACCAACACAAGGAGCCAAGCACGTGCACACGCAACGCAATTTAATAATTGCAGTGGCTGTACTCTGGCATAATTTTGTAGCGTAGACATGGCCCAAGTTGGGCGTGTCATTATAAGAGTCACAAACAGTTTTGTGGGAATGTTGTGCATTGGAGATATATAGAACTATTTTTTTTAACTTTAGTTACGGCATGGACCTTCTTTGGAGCAATATAATTGTCTGAATAAGAAGTAAAGAACTGGTGCAATGTATTCTCCATAAAGCCATATTATTGAGTACCAATGTATTTAACAAACAAAGCAATGTGTTAATGACATGAAATCTATGACATGTTATACAATGATATCAGGGATTATGGTAACTCTTGTAGTGCAGTCAGAAGTTGAAAACGGTAATTTTGAATCCACAGGTTGTCCCTTTGTGTATATTCTTTACAATGTAGTCTTTTAATACATTATTGCATATTTTTAATAGTAGGTAAAGTGGATTTTCTTCATGCTCCTCTCACTCAAAAATAACTGAACAGTTTTCGTTCAAATTAAAATAGAAATAATCTTCAGGTAAAGACCAAATCTACAAAATTTTAAGCCAAAGGGAAATTGTGTTGCAAAGTTATGAATGACAGGTAGGTTACATTAGAAAGGATTTTATAACCTTAATGGTAGCAGTCACGACTGCTCTCCCTAAAGTAGCCAAACTTCTGGAAAACTTTAAAAGAAAAAATACCATCCTGATGTGGTATTTTTTTACCCCAAGTTTTCACTGGTGTAAATGACTACATAAGACATAGGTCAGCAAAGAATCAGGCCATATTTTTAATCAATGCAACTCCATATATCTGCACTTAATAAAAAATGACTGATTTCTGTCAAAGAGCAATTAAAAAGAAGTGCTTATTGGAATAAAGTGGAATTGGTGAGACTGGAATTCTCTTCTTGTATTTAGTAACTCTAGTACTTTGATTCTTACACACAATCATAATCAGATAAAAAAGGTTAGTCTCCAATCAAGTTCTGGGGAACCTTTAAACCAGGAACTAAGGAATAAAAATAAAACATACATCCAATTTATCAACAGGTTTATTTTTACCTCTGCTATTGAGGTATCAGCATTATAAATTCTTCATTTCTTTCCTTCTTACCTTCTATTTTCTTTAACCTGAAATTCAATGAAATGATGCTCAAAGCGCTATCAAATAAATTCATTCAACCTTTCTTAGAAATGATGCCTTGTGGTGTGTCTTGTCTTCCATACATTCTTCCCTAAGATGTAGTAACTGTAATGAAATAATACCAAGCTAAATGTACACAGAAAGCTAACACAATTTTCAGCCCTTCTATTTTGAAACAGTGAAGAGGGATAGGCATAAGCAAAACGTAAAGTGCCTCCCACTGGTTGACTACATCAGATAACGCTCTAGATCATTGATTTTGCTGCTTGTACTTATATATGAAGCAATATGCAGGCCTGAATCAGCACCAGTGTATCATGGGGCAGAGAAAAAGGTTGACCTATTGAAGTGTTGATCCTGGGTGTATTTATACCAACATGTATTTTCTTCCTGAATCTTTTGAATGACACAAGGTATTTGCTTCTATTGATATTTGTAAATCATGTGACATCTCCTAGTGTCCTTCATATCTCAGGAGTATCCCTTTCTTTTTTGATGACTGCCCTCTTATGACTTTTATAATAACTTTCCTGTAGAAAGTTACATAAAACACTCACAAATGTTAATCTGTATTATAATAATATTCTGCCTACTATGCATTCCATCCCCAGTATTCCCAGAGTGCTTAACGAACTATGGACCAGAGCCAAAGCTCAGTGAAGTCAATGGAAAGTCTCATCAACTTCAGTGGGATTTGAATCAAGCCTAACATACAAACCGGCATCACATCGCCACTCACTGAAATGCATTTCTCTATGGTGTGGCAGGTGGCGGGAAATTAGCATGCAGGTCTCTGTATCACAGTGGGGTGGGTGGGGGGAGAGGATCATTTTTGTTTTTTGCAAGGACTATGTACACACATTTGTGTTCTTAGTGCCATGAGATCACTAAAGCCATAGCACATGAGAAGCTCTCTATTTTGAATACTTTATCTGAAACATGGTTAGGAACTCAATTTATCTGTGCTGCAAGGATGGGAGGCAGAGTCAACCATGCAGGGATCTGAACCAGTGCTTCCAGGGTTGCTCAGAGCAATAAAACTTCCCCAGTGTCCTCCAGAGTTACATGAATGCCCTGTTTTTATAGTGGTTCCATGAATGTTGGATTATCTTTTATCCCAGGTGCTACATAAATCTCTTTTCTGCCACAGAATAATTTCTTCTTTTGTGTTTGAGATAATATCAGCTGCCATCTTAAGTTTCATGCCCAACTCAAACTGTATACATGCATTAGGATTTAAACGGCGCTTGTGAAAGTTGTAAACAAAAGCCCACATTTTCACACTTGGGTGCCTAAAATTGGACCTCTACATTCATATTTAGGAATCTATATCAAAGTGGCCTGATTTTCTGAGGAGCTGACCACTCAAAGATCCCACTGAAGTTCATGAGATTTGTAGATGTGCAGCACTAATGAAAATAAAGGTTTTATTTAGATACCTAGTATGGAATTAAGTGCCTAACTGTAGGCACTCAAGTTTGAAAATGTTGGCCAAATTTTTCATAGCCTCATTCCTAAGAATCTGAGTCCTGGCTGATGCTGTAAAAGAAAGCTACCAGCCAGCAAGGTTTCTCTTTTGTTAATATACCATTTTAAAAAAACTGACTGAAAAGGTATTTCCCTTTATGAGCTGGATCTGTAGCAGATGTGGCTCAATTGACTTCCAGCTGAGGATCAGGCCATATATTTGGGGTATTTCTTTCTTAAATTAATTTTTAAAACTTGTACTCATCTCTTCTTCTAAAGATATGCTAGTTTTATTAATGTTTTCTTTTCCATATGGTCACCCCCTGTAATTGTATTTCTCCTCTCTAGGGTTCTCTGGCTTTTCATGATTTCCATTTTTGTGTATTTTGCTACTGTTATCTCAAACTTTCCTCAAGGGGTTTCCTGGTTTTTGAAAAAAAAATTACCTCTTCCCTGTTGTTGTTGTTTTTAACTGGCTTTCACCTTTCTAAGTGGTTTCACCCTATAATCATCTGTTTTTTTCCAGTAGGTTATATGCTGGTTGTTCATTCCTGCCTTTGCTCACACCTGGTGTATGGGCTGCAAAAATCTGCTATTATCACTTCATCTTCCAGGAATATGACAATTTTGCAGCCTAAAGCTGGGTAGTGAGGTGACAACAATAGCTTTTCGGAGCCCACATGTGTTAGGTATTAGTCCTTTGCTGCAAATCAGGAACTTTCTGGATGTATTATTCTGCTTAGTGTCCTAGTACAGCATATATGTAAAAATACTATATGTCAGTTTTGTGGCACATATTAAAATTTCCTTTAAACCACATGTTCCGGAATGGTTTCACAATCAGTTAACACTGCCATGGAATTTTCATGGTTGCAGAATTTAGCAGTGGGTGCCACAAAAATCAGAGTGCTTACTACAGGAATTTGGCCTCTTTCTACAGAACATCTGGAGGCCTGTTGATTAGAGGCACAAAGAAGAAAATGTACCCTCTGATATTTAGAGATAATTTGTACAGGAAGCTTTTTTTTCTTTCCTTATTTCCGTTCCCAAGGACTTTTACTATCACTATATGGTCTGGTCATTCTTTTAACTTGATTTTTGTGAAAATCTACTCTTCCCCCATGGTTTTTTTTGGCCTAGAGCTTGAGGCCATGGAGGGAGGGATAGCTCAGTGGTTTAAGTATTGGTCTGCTAAACCCAGGGTTGTGAGTCCCATCCTTGAGGGCGCCATGTAGGGAACTGGGGAAACAAACAACTGTCTGGGGATTTGTCCTGCTTTGAGCAGGGGGTTGGGCTAGATGACCCCCTGAGGTCCCTTCCAACCCTGATATTCTATGATGTCAGTGGGGAATGAAGCCTTACAAAATTTGCTTCAAGTTGCTGTATTAGCACTAGAGTGGTGTGAACCTTTCCAAGTTTGATTTGAAAGGGGTAATTTAACTTTATGTGAGACACAGTTCACATGGGTTCACAGGCCATGCAATTAATAAAGGTTTGGGGCTCAGCAAACACAGTTTCCCCTTGGATTGAAAAATCTCATTAGAGAGGTGTAGGTCAAGCACATCAGGCTAATTCACACAGGTTGACTGGTTTGCCAGAATTGGAAGCAGGATTAAGACTCCAGTTTAATGCAACACCAGAACTCTGATCTGTCCTTGCAGGAGTACTGAGGGGTTAGCTTCACTTCCAACACACCAAGAACTCTGATCTCAGGAAAGTATTCCTTTTTAAAACAGGAGTATAATTACATGAGCTGAAATATAAAATAATGAGACAGTTCTCTATATATGGGAGAATTACAGAGAAGGCAGCCAACATTTTAATGATTGTTCCAGATGGAGCAATAAGCTCAACCAAAATGCTTTCCTTGTCCCTGGAAAATCAAATTAAAATGGCTTCTGCTGCACGAAAGTGACTTCTTCCATTCTTGATTCCATGCAATAAATGTAATTAATCAGGGACAGTTGAGAAATGCCATGTGATTCCTCGCATATGACCTATCCAAAGGAGCCAGTTTTAGACTCAAAATACTCTGCAAGCAGCCACAATAGTCATACTGTGATACAGTCTGCTGACCATCAGATAGCTTCCAAAACCAGATGGACACCCACAGAATTGAAGCAACCACTGTAAGAGCAACGCTTGTGACACACTGCTGGTTCTGGGATCCAGGTCAAACTCAAACCAAGTCTCCATGGAAGAGGTACTGGTCCACATCGGTGCCCTCTTGTGCAGAGTGCAACTTTATACATCTCATTGTTCTCCTCTTCTCATGCTTCCCCCTCTTAGAGGAGCCCATTACCAGGTTGACATATCTATGTAATGATTCAGTTCTGGTATCTTGGATGTGCACTGACAACTGTAATATGTATTGTGTGGGTGAATTATGGTTTCTGAGGGAGCCATGTGTATATTTAAAATGTCATGCATATGTGTGTGCCCACAAGCAAACATGTACTGTACCTAGAGTACATGGTACCAAAAGCAACTGCTGTAACTTTGCAGGTAGTGTTCTGTACAGTACATTTAAATCTAAAATGGCTGACTAGTTTCTAAATAATCCCCTAGGAAACAGTTTAGTTTGGGCCATTATCTTGATAGTTCATAATTAGGTTCAATAATAAAGCTCGTTTTGCTGACTTAGGTCAGATCATGGTGTCCACTGCATCTGTGCGCTGTGACCTTGTTCTGAGAGACTATTGTTAGAAAATCCATTATTATCATCACATACACTTCAGAGAAGTGGCTGTTTTGTGAATTGATGGTGTGATGTTGCCACTTTAGATAAAAGAATCCATGAATTATTGACTTAATGAGTTAATGTTGTTTAATTTCACAAGGTCTTCATAGTCTAGATGCTATTTACAGAACACATAATCACAACATATGAAGGAAAGCACAGAGAATATGCTCTGCAGTGCATTTACAACCCACTTCAGTTCCGACCAAGCAAAGCATTAACTGGACATTGTTCTTTTCCCTTTGGAAAAAGTATAAACTTAAATCATTTTGTATCACTCAGATTTAAACAATTGATAATAAATAATAAACAAAATGTTTATTTTTAAATGATTTCTCATCTACATTCCTCCTGTTTAATGTGAGGCCAGTTACTGGTTAGATTTTGCTCAGTCTCATGGACCTGAAGATCTCTCTGCCCCATGCTAACAATGCAAATACTAATGCTGATGAGGTATAGAAGTCCATGGAAGGCATTAAAAAGTCACATTGGGACATCCCTGTCCCATCATATTAATATTTTTATTGAAAACTGATCATGTTAACTCTTCACTCTTACAAGATAAAATCAGATAAGTTCTGTACAGTGTATTAGAAGCCAAATCTTACAGTTCCTATGCAGGCAAACTCCTATTACAGTCAGTGGGAGATTTTCTTACATGAGGATTGAAAGCAGCAGGATTCAGCTCTGTGTAGGGGTCTTTTGGATGGGATCTTAAAAGTGGAGCTCCTGTCTGCTTTGTTTTGGTATTAACAGCCACGTTTTTGGCTGGACTCAAATGTTTGTGATCACAAAGATGTCCACACGTCTATATTTGCACATGTAAATTGGGTAATAGCTGGGCAGCTGGGTATCCGATCTGCATGCAACAATTCCAGTTGGTATATATAATATGGGTAAAGAAATAATGTTTGTCATGTGTGAGCTAAACTGCTGCCATGAAAATAAAATGAATACATGGCAATTTTCTTAACAGTGGGAGCTTGCCTTTCTGTCTTTGAACAATATTAACTTCTGCAACAGTTGTACTGTGTGATAGTACAGGTGCTACACATCCCAAGAAGCAGCTGCATTTCAATGTTGGAAGACTTAAATTTTGTATATACCATATATGCAGTTCAATGGCTTGATCCAAAGCCCACTGAAGTCAATGTGATTATTTCCATTAACCTCAATGGCTTTTGAATCTGGCCCTAAGGTTTCTGGAAACTTTTAAGAGTAAAGATACTACATAAATGCACGCTCACAAATGATCATTTAGATCACAAAAATGGTATGAATCTGCACATGTAGATGAAAATGGTGCTAAAATCTATAAAGAATGAAGGTAAAGAAATTTTTAATTTGTGTGTCTTCAAGATCACTCCTTAGCTTACTTACTGTGCTATAAGACTTTCTGTGATTTTATCCTTAAAAACACACCTTGAAGTATTGTAATTCTATTCATTTTATTGTTTTAATAAAGTACCATCCATAATTTGAGTATTAGTCTTATTTAGCCACACTGATGTTTCCAGAATTTTCATTTTGAGGCAATGCTTTACAGTATGGTGCTTTATTTTACTACTCGGCAATTTTTCACTCTTACACTTCCAACAACTGTACAGTAACTCCTCACTTTAAGTCATCCCGGTTAATGTTGTTTCATTGTTACGTTGCTGATCAATTAGGGAACATGCTCATTTAAAGTTGTGCAATGCTCTGCTCTTACCTTGTTTGGCTGCCTGCTTTCTCCACAGCTGGCAGCCTCCCTATGCCCCCTTCTCCCCACAGCACCTCCCACTTGCTGGCAGACCCCGCAGATCAGCGCCTCCCTCCCCCTGCCCGTGATAATCAGCTGGCTTGTGGCATTTCGGGGGCAGGAGGGAGGGGGGAGGCATGAGGACTCAGCAGGCTCCTCCTGCTGGTGGCAATCAGCTGGCTTGCAGGTTTAGAAGGGAGGGGAGGGAAGGGGGAGGAGCGAGGATACAGCCTGGGAAGTAAAGTGAGAGGAGGTGGGCGGGGGAAAAAAGGCAGGTCAAGGATAGGGGCTTGGGGGAGTGGGCGGGCTGAGGGTTGAGCTTCCCCTCCCCCCCCCCCATGCTTGCAGAGTAGGGGAAGCTGCTGCTGCACAACATGCTTCTCCTAGCCTACAGCACCTTCAGCCTTCTTGCCTGCCTCATCTCCAGTGCCAGTGGGCTGTGCCTGTGTGGGGTAAGGCAGGGGCACCTCCCAACTATAGTACTGTGCTGTGTGTACAGTATGTTTGTAAGCACACAGCACTTGCACACTACTCCCCCCCAGCATAGTATTCAGTTGCTTGTTTAAAAATTATTTAAAACTTATACCTATATTAAATTGCTTGTTTAAAATGTATATAATGCCTTTTGTCTGGCAAAAAAAAGATTCCCTAGAACCTAACCCCCCATATTTACATTCATTCTTCTGGGGAAATTGGATTCGCTTAACATCATTTCACTTAAAGTTGCATTTTTCAGAAACATAACTACAATATTAAGTGAGGAGTTACTGTACTGTATTTCCATAAACCTTTGCTAGCTACACTCAGCAGGTTTCCAACTTACTAACAGTGCAAAACACATTTCAGATAGATGTCTATAAAATTGTATATAACTATACAAAGAGAAGAGGTAATGGCCTAAATCTGTTATGAAATTTGGCTTCATGAATTGTCACTCTCTTCTGAACCACATAATCATGAGGAGGTTAAATTTACACTGATTTAAGGACTCCCTTTCACTGACAGGGAGGTGCAAAGAAATCTTAGTGCGAGTGAGAATCAGGGTTCAAAATTTTAATTTACATTGTTTCTAAGAATTTTTGCATTTTATTTTGTGATCACTGTATAAAACATAAATATCTTAAAGTAAATACATTTTTTTTCGCTATGGTGTCATCTTTGTTAGTACATCTGTAGAGTTTTAAGGATTTTTGTATGAGCCAGAAGCAGCAAGCCAATGGTTTGCTATTGACTTGCAATGTTGCAATGTTTGGTTGCTATTGGTTGCAATGTTTCTTTACTTTGTTGATTTCCTCTTAAACATATCTCATTGTAGATCCAAAATGATCTATATCTTACACAGCCCTGGTGCGATCTCACTTGTAAATTGTGGACTGAAGCAAGGATGAACTAGCTAACTGGAGTAACCAAAAAATGGTATCCAGGGAATATAACAAATGCTCCATAAGTAGAAATTAGGCATAGTATTCACCATTTGGTTCTTGACAGGTGACAGGAGTAACAATAGGTCCTTTGATGGGTGGCTGACAGGCATCACCTTTTTGTCTTGGTAAGTAGAGACCTTGTTGTTTTGACTATCCTTAAGTGATCATGCCGACAAGCAAAATCAGTGGGGGGAAAAATAAACTGATAAGAAAATCCATCAGTTGGTGACTTAACTGTGGACTAGATCCTGTCCCAGTTAATTCAGTGTCAAAGCTTCCATTGTCTATGATGTGAGCAGAATCTTTTGGAAGACATTATTCATAAGGGGTGAAATCCTGGCCGCACTGAAGTGACCGGCAAAACTCCCATTGACTTCAGTGGGGCCAGGATTTCACCAAAGATTTTTTTTTAATGGCCAAATCCTGTTGACTTCATTCATGGCAATTTTTTGGTGACTTCAGTCAGACATTTTATAGCTCAGTGGTTTGCACATTGGTCTGCTAAACCCAGGGTTGTGAGTTCAATCCTTGAGGGGGGCATTTAGGGATCTGGGGCAAAAATCTGTCTGGAATTGGGCCTGCTTTGAGCAGGGGGTTGGACTAGATGACCTCCTTAGGCCCCTTCCAACCCTGATAATCTATGATTATGATGAGGAGAATTTGGTCTTGAGCAGCATATGATTTAGGTTGGCTTTAAATGTAAAAAAGTCACTTTTCCTCTTAAATTGTAAAATATATTTGTCATTTTACACTACTGTGTAATCTAGCTCTCAGAGGTGCTTTGTTCAAACAGCGCAAATGAAGGACAATATCTGTGACAAAACAGGCAAGGCTTCTTAAGCTTGTCTGATTCAAGGAGTTAGAAAATCAATCGAGTTTTTACATCTTTTCAGAACATGTGGCTTGCAAATGGTTAAAGAAGCTTGTACTGTAGGGATCCAAGGATTAAAAACCTGAGAGCGCACATGTGAGATTTACTGGAAAAACTAATTGTGTACACCTGACCGGCATTGATCACAAAAACACATGGTTAGCTGGAAGCAGTCCTTGAAATTCACTATAAGCCAAGAGCTTTTGACTATCCATACATCATATAACTTATTTCAACAAAACACTGATTTATTATAGGTGATACTTACTAATTATACTGAATTTAAGGCAAACTACATTCTGCATAGTAGAAATGGCAAATTAAAGAACGTGGTGAACCATTTTTTCTTTCAGATGGAAAAAAATCTTTATGTTCTCTCCTGAGTGTCAGTCTGTTAATCTATCCTTTCTTGATCTTTACAGTGCCTTTCTGAATTTCTTTAAAAGCCCATATTAGCACCACACTAACATAACATTAGTACATCATGATTACTGTTGTTAAAATGAATACAAATGAATTAATAATGATTATCTGATTATTTGAAAGTGTCATCTTGCTTCAGTAGCCATTTCAGAATGTTACAGAACAGAAGGAAGGTTAATTACTTTGTTCACTTCCTGTCATAAATCATAAAGGCAAGAAAAAGGGGGAAAAGACAAAGGTTGTAGGGAGAACATCTGAAATAAGAAACCCCAAGTATTCTACATTCTACAAGCTGAGAGTTACATAGCTGTTCAAAGGAGAGAACTTAGTTGACATTTTATTGAATGACTTTTACTACAAAATTGTCTTCTTGTTGCAGAAGTGGCTAACGTATTTTGTTCAGTTTAACATTTATACTAGCACTGAATCTATTCATGCACCAAAATAAAAAGGCAAAGTGTGATTTCTGCAGAAAGACAGTGTGACTTTTACTAAAACATATGGTTATAAAGGGTAATTCTATTTGGTGTTTGCTGCTAAGTGGAGCTGGCTCAGCAGAGACAGCACATGCAGATTTGCCTTTTCCTCTTCATTTAGCGTGGATTAGCTGTTGTTATTTTTTCATTAGCAGGTGTGTTTGGCACTGACCCAAAATCATGTTCCACAATCCCTATTTCCTCATTCATTAGGAAGGGGGAGGGGTCAGGGCAGACTCTCTTGGCCATTTGTCTTCCTCCTCAAGTGGTACATTCTTTGTAAATGAAAGAGGGCAATCGATAGGGCAATAAGGAAGGAGGACAAGTAGCTACCGGTACACACTGTGTGGAAAGGTCTATTTCTTGCTGAGGTCTTACAATGCACTGTATCATGCAAACTCACCAACGTCATATCAGGGAGATGAGACTGGATTTTTTTTTAGTGGTGGTGTGAGAGGGCTTTTAAAAATACATTTTAAAAAGAAATTTTGGTTTATTCTTCAAAAATATGATAAGGGTGGTATAAGGATTTTATTGGCATGTGGTTGCCACGAACACATCATCTCTGGGTATGTCTAATGTGCAAGAAATGGCACACTTTTAACTCAGGTTAAAATAGCAATGAAGACACAATGACTCAGGTTAGCAGCTCAAGTTCAAGCCTCTGGGGAATCTGGGGTTGAACTGGCTCTGTTAACCCAAGTAAAAAACCAAATTGCGGTGTTTTTGCTGCTATTTCAACCTGAGGTAACTAACAGAGTTAGGAAAACATACCTTTTTTTTGCAGTGTAGACATACCCTCTGTGTAGTGAAGCTACAATAGGGTTACACAGGTCAGGCCAAATGAGTACTGATAAATACCCCAGTCCTGCTCCTGGATCCATACAGGCAAAAGCCTGTTGACTTCAGAAGAGGCTCTGTACCCCTGTGGGGTTCTGCACCCCTGTGAACCCACTTGCAGCACTTTATGCCTCCCAGCAGCTGCTTTGTTTATATCACATAATGTAAAGAAATGTTTAGAAAACTTTTAGAGAATTTTGAAACATTTTATTGGCTTCCCCCCCTCCCCCCCCCACACACACACCCTGTAGAGCCATCCTGCCTTCATGCCATGAATTCAACTATACAGGCCTCAGAGAGAGAGGTGAGTAACTAATTTTAGAGCTGTGTAAACATGATCTAAGAGCTTTTCTGTCCGTAACAACATTGCAGTTTTAAGGCCTGACATTTTATGATCTACCAGAATGAAAATCAAAAGGCTTTTAGACAACAATTGGAAATGGGAATTTTTCTCTCTTCTCCATTTGTGTAAAGAAGTGTTTCTCAACCTTTTTGATCCCAAGGTCTGACTTGCTGCCTTTCTAAATTGTCAGGGAAATCTCAGGGACCGACGCTGGTCCATGGACCGGTTGTTGAGAAACACTGGATAAAGCAACCATTTCTAACCTTCATGTTTATGAGATATTAGACTTTAAACTTGTTACCTGTTCAGGGGTGCCCTGAACCCCAAAACAATGCATTTTGAGGGTAAGTTCCTTATATGTAGGAAGGAAACATTTTTGGCAGGTTATTATCTGAAAAAAATGATGGTGGTCTGAAACCAGTAGAGGGGTTTGGAAGGTTAATAGTGGGTAGAGTGCATGTGAGATAGTCAGGGGTACATGAGAAATGCAATTTATCACCTCTTCCATAGTTTACCATCTGCATGGTGTGTATGTGATTATTTTGGTTTGAAATGGAATATCACTTTTAGCTTAACTGCAGAGAGAGAATGGGGTCTTTACACATGGGACGTGTGAATTGGTAGAGTTGGTTGTAGTGATATTAACTGACAGCCTTTTTGATTGGTTGTGGCTCTGAGCTTAGTTAAAAATATGTGTTACAGTCTTGTTTGTTATGTATTATTGTCAGAGGTTATATTTCAGAAAGAAAGAAAGAAAGCTTATTTACTGTACTCACACAATCCTTTTTGACTTTTGAACTGTTGGAATAAATATGTAAAAATGTTTTCTCAGATTTATATTTATATCAGTATTACACTAGCAATGTCTTTTGCACAATCTTTGTTACAGGGGCACATTTACTCCTGTCATATAAAAACACTGGGTCAAATACAAGAACTATTTGCAGAAACAACAGCAACAAACAGAGTCTCTGCCAACATAGCCAGGAGTTTGCAGTATCAAAGCTGATGAGCCTAGCTGGGACCTCTGAGGATCCCATGTACTCCGTCTTGTCTTGTCTTCCTGTAAAAGGTTAGCTCCAACCTGCTGCTAATATGTGCAAGCACACACAGGCAAATACACTAGAGTCTAAGCTTACCCCTTCCTTGACTTTTCTATGTTAGCAACTTAAATAATAAACTAAATTTCCTGCCAATGCTCATTTCTGACCTTAATATTTCTAGGTTTGCTCCCCATAGGAATTCTCTGTCTTCCCCTAGTTCTCTCTTTGTCAAAAGAGAAACTCAAACTCATTTATCTTCTAGGCTGGCACTGATAGGACTCACTTGATCTGGCTACCAGGGAGTCAGCAGAAATAGCTCTATACCAGCAGAGATGGCTGAGGAAATGGAATTCCCTACAAAATGGCTGAACACATCAGTGAAGTGACTTTGGAAGTTTAATGGATATTGTAAATAGTGATTGAATATCAGCCTGCTCTGGGAGCAATTAACTATTGATCAGTATTTCCAGGGTCTCATCCTTACCTTTGCATACAAAGATGTATAAGTCAATGAGAGTACAAGTCTCTGTTGTCTCAAGAAGAAACTACCCCATCTCTATGGCTGCAGCAAGATAGGAAGTCAGTTGTGCACTCTGCCCCAGACACCCACTCATACTCACTGTCCCTTCTCGCAAACCCCCTATCCACATGGCCCCAATCATATTCTCTCACACTTTTTCTCATGGCCCCTGCAAACACAATCAGATTCATTGTCCCACCACACAAATACCCCGTCACTCATACATTGCCCACCTCAAGACATTTATATTCTCTGGGCAAAAGGGTTTCTTTCTGCTGCTTATAGGGGAGTCTCCATTCCCCTTCCCTCCCATTTCCTTAAGGAGTAGGACTACTGGGAGAGGGAATTAAAACAAAAAGCTGGTTATGCCTAAGGCAGTAAGAAATAAACTGAGGGTATTGGGGCTGTGGCATCTCATACCCCCATACCAGACACTGAGCTCCACAGATGCTACTATCTAGTTGTTGGAGAGCTCAGTACATTGAATGTATGCACAGTCCTGGCATGGGAAGCAACAGACACAATTCCTAAAGGAGAATCTTCAGACTCAAACTGAGTTTTGTTTGGTTCACACATGCTGGCCAATGTATTTGCCCCATTAGTCCTGTTGGCCACCACCCGCCCAAGGCTTCTGCACCTGGTTTGGTTTTCTGTTGTGTTCCATCCACTTGGTTACTCCCATTGCCTTTTGGGGTCTCTACCAGCCATGTTGCCTTCCAGGAACCTCCAGGCCATTTTGTCAAACTGGTCCCTTAGACCAAAAATCTTAGACTAAGATGGTCCCTTAGACCAAAAATCACAATAATATTCAGGCTGTCGCCACTCCCAAAGGGCCAGTCACTTACCTCAGGTCAATTACCTTAGATCATACACTAAAGCCAATGCTTGTAGCCAATCCTATAATAAACTATCTAAAGATTTATTAACTAGGAAAAGGAAATAAGAGTTATTTACAAGGTTAAAGCAGGTAAACAAAAAACACAAATGAGTTCACCTTAGGTTGGAAAAGGTAATAGAAACATCTATAATAGGCAAGATCTATATGTCCTTTAGAGCTCACCCAAGCCAAACACCTGGGAAAGCTTTGGCTTATGCTTAGTAATCCTTACCCCCTCAGAGTCCAAGCAGTATAAAAGACACAGTTCCTCCTTATTAGGGCTTTTTATTCCTTCCCCACTTCTGCTTCAAGCTGCAAATTCACCTGCTGGGAAAAATTCAGCTGCATGTCTCCTCTTCTGATGAGGAGCAATCATCAAAGTCTTTTGTCCTTTGATGTCCGACAAGGGTATGTCTGGTGTTGATGGGCATTCTTTTGTTGGGCAGGAGATAATACCCCCTTTGGAAACTAATATTTCACATTTATTAATGCTTCTCTCCTCTCCGGTGATTTACAGTTATGGAGCAAGCACTTAAATATTACCTTATAACATGGGATACAGATTTATAAGTCAGATTAATGCATGCAGCAATTTACAAGCATTTCATAAAGTTTAAACACTAAACATTCTTTTAATTCTAATATTTATTTTAACAATACCAACACAAAGGTGAGCCAGACTGGCTCCAGCTATGTATTTGTCAATGTGCAGTTGAGACCTAAAGGCCTTGGCATGAGCTGGCACCTGGACACCCAGCATTACACATTTAACTATCTTACTGGCCCTCTTGGTCAATTCTGTGTTCAGGGGTTACTCAATTTTCCTTTTTCCAATGAGACTCAAGATTCTGCCACATTTACTTTAAATGAGGATGTTCCCAATGAGAATGGCAGAACTTGCCCCTCAGATTTTATGTAGTGAAGATTTCACCTGATTGTGTGGAAACACAGGTATAAGCAAAGAGACCCGCTGTGTGTCAAGTACCATGTTTGAAGACACCAGACTATGTCAACCACTTTTTTATTCAGGTAACAGTAATTGTCGGGATAAACTTCTGCAAATCAGTTCAGCTGTTCTCCTGCACTATTTCTGTAGTGAATGGCACACTTTCTTAATTATGGGAAGCTACATTAGACAACTGGCACCAAAACCGATATCGATAATAAGAACAACAGATATCAGAGAGGCAGCTTTAATGAGGGAGCATCTGCTTTTCAAAGAAATGTTAATAAATTATTTAAAATACTCAAATGCCTGTAGTTCATTCCCACCTAAAGCTAAATAGCACATTTATACTTGGATGCATGTCTCTATAGTTACAATTTCACTTGACGTCCTGCACATGTTATCTTCTAAAACAAAGCATATACATGTATTAGGGATGCATCAAACCGATGCTCAGAGACAGTGGTGAAAGACACAGTATAAATAAATAGCTGAGACTGTGTTTGGAAATAAGTTAGCTGGCTTAGAAAGAGTTGCAGGGACAGGTTTCCTGTAGTTTTTATATCATTAATCCTGGTTAAAGTCTTATTTAATAGCATATTGGTTAATAGCATTTTTCAGACATATAGCTCCTTTTCAGTATACTGACTGGACCCTACATGAAGACCCATATGTATTACACTTCAGGAGAAATCTGCTCTCTCAGAACTGTCAGTCAGTCTCTGAAAGGCCTTTTTATACAACATTTGACAGCAGTGATATATTCTTTGGGCATGCTCTGTTGAGTCTCTGTTATATCCCACTAAGCTGCCTTTTCATATGCAGCATGGGCATGAGAGAGACATATCTCAAATGTGTCCCTAGCCAAAGGCCTGATCTGGAGCTTTGGAATGAAATTACTACAGAGCTTGTACAGTAACACAATCTGGCCATTGAGTGTAATGCAAAGTGGAAGATGTCATTGCACAATTCAAAGGGAATCTCAGGTATTTATTAACTTTTAAACTATGGAAATGTAGCTATCATTCTGACCTGAATTTATACAGTGAGACAACATCAGGTCTGACCTACCTTCCAGTTACCCTGATGTAAGTCAGGAGCGACTCCATTCAAATTACACTGGTGTTAAGATGATAAGTGAGGAATGAATCAAGCTTTTGATATTTTTGGTCACTTGTTAAATGGGTCTTAACATTGCAGTGTAATGAGCCAAATATATTCCAATTTCATTTTGATCAGATGTGGTCACACCTACCTCTGCAAACTGAACTAACTCTTCAGTTATAATATTACTCATGCTTTAGTGAGGCTCTTCTTGCTATAAGAAACAGTAAACTTGACCACTGGGTAGGCTGGATCACCACTGAAACATTGAATTGACTCAACATAGTCAGGCTTGACTGTGGAATCTTTTTGCAGATGAAGATGTCAAAAGGCAATCTGTAGCGAGAATGACAGTGTGATTAACCAGAATGAGGCCTAAGTCAGAAGTAGCATGGACCACTGGGAAATTAAGGCACCAATTTTCACCGTCAAGATCGGCTGTGATAGGGCACTATATCCTAGCAACAGCAGAAGCCTTAACCTCGCAATCACAGCAAAAACTAATTTTGTGGTGTTATCCGTTCCAATATCTTTTAATCCAAAAAGTCTTTAAACAGAAAGTAAATGCTCACATGTCACTTTTCCAGGAACGGCTTTCTTCTCTAATTGGGAAATACTTAATTCAGTGAATTAAAGGTTATGGAAGCATTAATGCAAGTTTCATTTACTTCACCTACTTAAAATAAAATTGTTCTGGAAAAGCTTAGTCTGTTGTTTTGATATAACTGTAACTAGTGATGTGTTGTTTTAATTTAGCTATTTACATACCATTCTAAAAACATATAGCTGGAAATTAACACTATGGTAGGGCCCAATCCTGAAAATCCTAATTAGGCAAAACTCCCACTAAAGTCAATGGGAATTTTCCCAGGGGTTCGGAGTGAAGGTCTGAACCTTTTATCTGCATTATAGATGTATACTTCATGATAGGGCAGTGTTACTAGACTGTGGTTCAGGGTGTTTTCTTTTCAAATTGTCATGGTGCTGAAATTCAAACCACAGTCCTATTGCATGATGCAAAATCTTTTTTTTTTTTTATTATGTAGTAACAGTGTCTTTGGGTCACCCATTATTTTGTTTCATGATCATTTTGCACTCAGCTAGTCCTTTAAAGTGAACTATTTTGGAATTATTAAAAATATGTACTATAGTGCCCTGAACATTAGCATTCACAAACTTAAGCCTTGATCCCGACTTTAGCAGAGTTCAGTGGAGTGCTGGGGTCCCTTCATGTGGAGCTCTTTGAGGGACCAGAGCCTCAGTCCTGAGCATGAATAGAGCTAATACCTCATCTTAGGAGTGATTTCTTTCTTCCTTATTTTAAGGCAGTAGATGTCTCATTTTTGTCATGCAAAATTCCCTCATTTTTTAGTTATATTTCCTGCTACCTGGTAAACTTTTCACTTGTTTCATGTCTGCTTCAAAGTAAACTTTAAGATTAGAGCCATGTCCAGATCAGAGCACCAGATCTGAACCTCCCCTGCTAAACTTTGGAGATGTTCAGATCTATGCCTAAATTTGTATCCATTTTTCATAACATAGTCCAACCTTTAATTAAAATACTAAGGTGAGAATTTCAAAGCCACCGGCACAACAGTGTGTGCAAACCCCTTAGAGAGCTTTGAACCTCAGCCTAAATCTGTATGTGCTCAGACTTCTGAAAAATAGATGATGTGATGATTTGGGGAATCTGTCTCTGTAGAGTTTATGGATTTGGTTTGATATTGGAGACTCTTTGTGTATGTATGTCAGACTGCAAATTCCATTTTGAATGTGGGACCTGCTTGCCTTCTCTGCTGTCTTTCACTTCCATATTGAGTTGAAACCCATAGGAGGGAACAGGAGAAATTTTTCAACTTAGCACCAGGCTAACAATAGAGAGTCCTTAAATCTTGGTGATCATCCATTTACATGGAACACTCTTGAACAAAGAGACAGCCACTAACCAGGGCAAACCATTTTTTCAAGTCTGAACACCAGGAGGAGGTACCTAAGCAACAGATCACATGATGGAGGACTTTGATCACCAAATGAGACTGATCAGACTGACCACTTGACAAAAGAAAGAGACTGTCATCAAACATGTTAGAGAGGGGGGAGAGAGAGAGACACTGACAACAGAATCAGCATACTGGCTGCAGGAGTGATAGAAGATTCCATATACTAGAGAGGAGGAGGAGGAGGAAGGCAGGAGGAGAGGAAGGATCTGGGATTCCTTAAAGGGCTCTGACCTAAGCCAAAAGACCAGTCAGGAGTGGTGAGAAAACTGAGGCAGTGCAATGCATACAAGTGTGTTATTGTTTTGTCTAGAGATATATAGTTCTTGAGCTATCTAAACTAAAGAGTAAATGCGTTAGAAAGTTTTGCAAAGCCTGTGCGTTGTGTGCTTCAACTATCCCATGTCCTTGGAGAGGTAAATGGTTGGAGATCTGAGAAAGGGTGCTTAAGCCACTGGGGTGTCTTGGGGGCAGGGTCCTGGGGGCCTAGGTCCCATCAGGCCTCACTTGTGTGAAGGGGTAGCCAACAGAAAGTCTGTACCAAGAAAGTGTACTAGAGGGGCTGAAGCCAGAAATGGCGGCTGGAGCCTACTGAGACCTAGGGAACCTTTATGCACATGGACCCAGCTTGTCGGGACCCAACCACAGCAGCATGGTGACTGTCCCGCTGGGGGAGATTGCCCAGAACTGTGACACAGCTCATTTGTAAAATTGCACTTACATTATAAGTGCCAAAATATTACATCAGCAGCAGCATGGCTACTTCATCAGTATAGGAAGCTAAAGAGACTGTGTGTGTGTGAGAGAGAGAGAGAGACAAGCATTTTCAAACATGAGAACCTAAACATAGGCACTTACATAGAACCATATTTAGGCCCCTAACTAGAAGTATCTGGATTTTCAAAGCATCTGAGTACTTGATGCTCCCATTGACTTCAGTGGAATTTGTGAGTACTTTGCACTTCCAAAAATCAAGCCACTTCTATTTAGATACCTAAACATAGATTCAAGAGGCTAACTTGAGGCACCACGGTTTGCATCTTAGTAGTGAGGCTATAGCGTACAAGAGTCTTAGCACACAACATCAAGCTATACTGTTTATACTGTGAAGCCTTGCATGTACATTTCTGGTAAAGGAAGTCAGGCATTCCTTCGAATTTAGCATTTCTAGGGGAGCAGGCCACCAGTCACAGCTCTGCAAACTTTGTAACAAACCAAACCAAATCCATGTGAATATTCCACTGTCGCCTTGAAATGTCAATTTCTTTGCATTTGAGACATGTTTTCTCATTAGCTCATGGAAGAATTTGAGAAGCAGAATGTGAAAGTTTATCTCTGTGATCAGATTGTCCCCTACTGATGCAAAGAGAAGAGAGAGAGAGAGAGCGAGCACCAGGAAAAATGCTTTAATTGATTCATCAGTGCACCAAAGTGTGAACAGGCGTGATGAAGTGTAAAGGGGGATGTGACACCAGTGTGGCAGAGCTGTCACAGTGAAAAGGGCTTCCTATAAAAGAGATGGCACTTGAAGTATTATCTAGGCTACCTATCTGAACTCATATTCCCCTGGAACATATGCCTTAGGGCAGGATCGGCGCCAGGGTTTTTGGCGCCCTAGGCAGGGGGTCCTTCTGCGCTCCCGGTCTTCAGGTCACTTCAGCAGCGGGTCCCGGAGCAAGTGAAGGATCTGCCGCAGAATTGCCGCCAAAGACCCGGAGCGCGGAAGGACCCCCGCCACCGAATTGCCGCCGCAAAATGCCGCCCACCCAAATTCTGGTGCCCTAGGTGACCACCTAGGTCTCCTAAATGGAAGCGCCGGCCCTGCCTTAAGGGAAGTGTCTGACCATTGTGTGAGCAACCAGGCATTGTGTCATCCTAACAGGTAAACACAAGCATAGGCTGTAAAGAGCCCCTGTTGTGTATCAGGTATGGGATTTTAGGGCAGTAATCCTAGACAGAAAGGATCAAACAATTGTTTACTAAGGAAATAATTTTTGGGGACTGGCTGTGATTGTTATACAGCATCTTTCATCCCAAAGCACCTTGGAACTAATATAGAGTATACATTGGAATTACTTCACTCACTGCTAAAATGATGCCCCCTTTGGGGTGAAATCCAGCCTTTTCAATGCACAACACATTACACTGTAATTCAGGATGGTAAGCGAAAAAAAATACCATACCATACCAACTGAAACTGCAAGGGAGTTTTTGATAGGTAGAAGGTAATTGCATGAGTTGGAATTCAGGACTTTAGATTTAAAACCTCTTGCAAAATGCTCCTTAGGATCTCAGGCCGTAGTTTTACATCTCACCCAAAAGACGGCAACACTAGCCACATAGAACCCCGTAACATGCTGAGGTACTGATACTAGTAACCAATTCAAAGGGTTGTATATCACTTACTGAATCAACAACATCGCATCATGCAATACCTAGAGTGACTAGCAGAAGACTAAAGTGATTGCATCGTACATCCTAGTGGGGGGGGTCAGACTTGTGGCACCCTCTGAAAGTCTATCAGTGCCATTCTAAGCATTTGCATAGTAGGGGTGCTGTGGAAGTATCGTCCCAGCCAGAGGCCAGGCATTTTCATTCTGAGGTGCTCCTACTTCCAACTAGCCTGGGAAACTGGAGATTCAAATTTGTTCTTGAACTGAAAATGTTGGCAGAAGTGCAAATGCCGACAAGCACATAGATATCTGCTGCCATTCCTCTACCACTATGAAAAGCACTAGTCAGACCACATCTGGAACATTATCTGCAATTCCGAATTGTATTATCAGAAGGACATTGCTGACTGAGCCTGAAAAAGTGCGGTGGAAGACAAACAAATACATGACTGAGGGATTCGAATGCATGACTTATAAAGAAAAATTGACCTAACCTGTCTTCAGTAAGTTAGAGAAAAAGACTTTAATGGGTGAAGAGTATTGGTAGTGACACAATGCACACAGCCATTTCAAGGGACACATACATTGCAACCTCAATGAGCCGTATTCTGCTTTCATTTATGTCTGTGCAATAGCACCAACCTTAATGGGACAGAATCAGGTTGTGCAGGTATCAGAATATTAGACTTATCTATGGGCCTCAGAAAAAAACAACAATCTAGAATTCAGTAGTACCCCACTTTTTCAGAGAGCTAGAAGGCCAAATGCATATGCATTGTGGGCCTAATTTTCAAAATTTGACACTTGAAGTTTATACACAAATGTGTTTTATAAATGCATGCCTGAATTGTCAGGAGAGCACAGAACCCTTATATAGGAGAGTGGATCGGCCAGGTTTCAGCAGCAAGAATGGCTGCTGTGCATCCAGGAATGCTTAACACAGAGGATGCAGGCTTCATTGAAGCCAGTTGATTCCATGCCCCTCCTATGAAATGGCTAATGGGTTTCCAGCAGAGGCAGAGACTTTGTTCCACTCTCCTCAGCCTCTGTCTACACACGATTCCCCATATGTATTCTAGGATGGGGGAGGAAAAGTGGTTGAGAGGCCCTAGTGTCAAGAGGACTCACCCTCCCTTGGAATTCAGGGCTGGCCATTTGCTCAGCAATCATACCACCTCCTCCATCACCATCCCTGCTAAAATAGAGGGGATTTGTGCATGCATAATTGTGTGCACAATTTTGGTGCATATTTTGCAAGTGTATATGCACCCAATCTGATGTTGAAAATCAGACTCTCTCAATGAAATAGTGAGATGATGTAGAATGTATTCATTGAGCAATAGTTGCATCGGTCTGTAAAATAGATTAGAAAAAGAAACCTTTCAGATACTGACAATACAAGGGACACCCAGCAACACAGCACTTGTACAACTTATGACAAGCAGTCATGCATTCTATCACTCTGCTCCTTCAAAAAGCCTTTCAAAGGGATTGACATTGGGCACACACAGAGGCTCATCGTGAAAGAGCTTTGGCATTTTAGCTTTGAAAATTGTACCCCACACTTGACAGCAATTTAAAACATACTGCTACCAACAGTTTCTGGGGCACTTGGCACTGGCCACTGTCGGAAGGCAGGATACTGGGCTAGATGGACCCAGGAGCGGCGCCTGGGTTTTTGGCGCCCTAGGTGGGGGTCCTTCTGCGCTCCGGGTCTTCGGGGCACTTTCGCGGTGGGTCACAGAGCGAGTGAAGGACCCGCTGCAGAATTGCCGCCGAAGACCCGGAGCGCGGAAGGAACCCCGCAGCCGCCGAATTGACGACAATGACCCAGAGCGCAGAAGGACCCTCCACAGCAGAATTGCCGCCAAGGGCCGCAAAATGCCGCCCTCCCAAATCCTGGTGCCCTAGGCGACCGCCTAGGTCTCCTAAATGGAAGCGCCAGCCCTGGATGGACCTTTGGTCTGCTGTAGTATGGGTCTTATGTAATACTTGTTTTAATTGTGCTATTTTCATAAATCTTCAAAGGTGTGGATATTAAACAAGCTGTAAGTGATCATATGTTCACTCAAGTTTACAGGAGGGGGTTCCAAGGTTTTGAAGTAGCCAGACTGAAGCTGCTTAATCCTACCAAGAGAAATGTCATTGTGCTGTAACATGGTTAGGATCCAGGCCTCTCAGGATGAGTCTGTGAAATATAAAAAAAACATTGTTTGCTGATAAGAACTGATTTCTAATCCGTATGATATCTCCTAGGATTATGCCTTTCACTTGAAGTGAATTTGCAAGACGGCCTTATATCATCTGCTTCCTGTTTCAGATCTAGGAGGCTTGTTGGAGATATAGACTTCAAGGCCAGAAGGGACCATCATGATCATCCAGTCTGACCTCTTGCACATCGCAGGCCACAGAACCTCATCCCACCCACTCCTGTAATAGTTTTAAATCACCGGTCCCTCCACGCAGTCACACATCAAATGCATTAGAGCTAGACCCCAGAATCTGTCCCCTAATGTATCTGACTCATATGATGATACTTAAACATATAGTAACTGACCATCTTCTGGCAAGGAACTGTTAAGAAAAATTTGCACACTGCCAATAAGTGAATCTCTTTATTCTCTATGGATAAATAATCATAGTAGGTAAAGACCTGTCCCAGCTTGCGGGTCTAAGTTTATTTTTGTTCTTGTTCCTTCTACTTTGGAAATGCAAATGTTGTGGCTTGTGGTTACTCTGCAAGAAAAGCAGAGAACAGCAGTGATGAACCCATCAATTGCTGTGAAGGAACAGATTCTATTAGGAGTGGTTTGGTGCAGATCAGGAATCAACCGTTGTGTATCTTGTGATTTTCAGCTGATTTAAAGCAAATTTACAGTGGATTAACACTTGGGCCTGATCATCAGAGATGGATGCTTAAGGTTTCAATCTTGCAACCACTTAGGCATTATCGGGCATAGAGTAACTCATGTGCCTAAGTGTGTGCAGGATCAAGCCCTGATACCCATATGTCTCTAGCCTCTGGGACAAACATTATGTATTTAATTACCACAACAGAATTTTGCTCCTATCCTTTACTGACACAGTAATATCTTTAGGATGAAATGTTAAACTAAGGTCCCCTCCTACCCGTCTCTGGTGAATGTTAGGTAGGTGATTAAAATTTCAGTGGTACTTTACCATGAGAGTAGTCCTTGCGAACTGTTCTTCTCTCAATTAAAGAAGTTTTAATTCCCAAGCTATCATTGAGGGCACAATCATAATATTACATTGCATCCATTTTGAGACATTCCAAAGCACATTCATATATAGGTTTATATAGTATTTCACTACTGAGACACAGCCACCTCTGGGATGGGATATGGCAGCTGTTTAACTGCACAGAAAATGCTATCCAACAATTGAGGACAGGAAGTGAAGGATGCAGAATTGTACTGAAACTTCAGGATTGTACCAGTGGGTGGGCAGGTTGTAACTACCTAATTTGGATATTTGACCACAACACCACAGTTAATCTCCTACTCTTGTTTAAAAAAATGCCATGGGGTCTTAATGACTACTGGTGTTCAGGGCCTTTGTTATCCATCTGATCTGAAATACAGCACTTCCAACAACATAATACCACAGAATATCATGCTGGGACACTGATTCATTTCTGACTCAGATGGAAGAGTGCCACTTATTTCCCTCAGATCATCAATAATTCCCACCTGGTCATTAATTCACCAGATAATGCCATGCATTTCTATCTTTATTGCTTAAAAGTAAATATTTAAAAAAATTATTATAATTTCTACCTCATAGGCAATAATAATAACACTCTGGTCTTTTATGAAGCTATCTAAAACATTATTAACAACATTCAAAAAATCCACTATAGATATTCAAATAAGCAGAAGACTTAGAAATCAGTGCGTAAGGTCTGACTCTGCCAATTTTACTTACCATGAGTAGTACTTTATCCGAATAGCCCTGTTGTTATCAACATGAGTAAAGGTGGAAAGGCTAGATTTACAAACGTATTTAGGTGCCAAAAGATGCAGATAGGCACCTAGTGTGATTCACAAAGATGCCTATGTGAGTTAGGCACCTAACTCCCATCGACTTTCAATGGCTGCATCTTTAGGCCTATAAATACCTTTGTAACTCTTGCCTGCAGAGTTTGTATAACCTGCGAAAAGTGTTTTTAAAATTCTTCAGTTTTTGAAGTTAAATATATTGGCATTTGACAATACAGTAGAGATCATAATATTAAAAAAAAGAGAATCCATTACGGACTCAGCTAATTACATTTTATTTTTAAATAAAAGCCATGTAAGATTATTTTTGAAAGGGTTTAAGATGGGTAAACTTATGAAAAACCATAAAGGGAAAAAGGGGAAAGGATGTAAGTTCTTTCTTTATATCATCTAATTAGAAAGTGAGCTGATGAATTAAAATTTTGTCGGTTAAGTTTCTGTCGTTTGTAAATTTTTATGGAACTGTGAGAATGTGAAAGAGCTGAAATATAAGTTTTACAGTTTCCTGAGTCAGATTCTTCTCTCACTGCCAGCGTAAATCAGGAATTGCTCTGCTGAAGTAAAGGAAGGTACATCAGAGTAAGAAAAGTTGAGAGGAAAATGTATTTAAATATAAAACTAACACATACTGTAGTTACCAAACCAAACCAGTCACCATTTTTCCCCCAACAAATTGCATCAACGTCTGTCTCTGACCCCTAATGTTTACTCTGCAGAGCTCTGTTAGCTGATTGAAGTGTATATGTCTAGTTTTGGTAATCTACTCCAGTCTATTTTGGTGCATTGCAAGACAGTCCAATTCAATATTCTCTACTTCAGTATTAATTTGTCTTTTCAGCTATTTCAACAGAGAATGGAGTGTGTGCCCTCTGCTGCAGTTTGGCTCAAATCCATCCGTCATTGTATTGACCTTCTGGGAACAATGTCCCATAGTTTCTAACTCACAAATTGGGATCCTTTGTGACTACAGAACTGAAACTGAGACATTTGAGGGGAGGGGGTTCAAAAGCTGTGCAGCTGTAGAGTCTTTCCCCTATGTAAATGTGTATTATATTGAAAACAAATGGACAAATAAATATCCTTAGGGGAATGGAGTCCATGAGACATGAAATAGCAACTTGGTTCAGTCTAGAATTCAATAATGATAATAGACTGTGAGTAAATAAATAAAAATACAGAGAAGAGACTTCGTTCCTGCGCTGGTGGAGACCCCAGTGTGGGAGCGGAGAGAGGAGGATTTGCAATTCCACAATTCAAGGGCTGTTGGGGCTGATTTGTCACTGCGGCGGATTTGTCACTGGGGCTGAAGGATACCCTAATGTGTACTCCCTGCTGCTATGGTCTGTATGGGTGCCGCAGCAGGTGGGAATTACTGGGGCACAGAATCTACTTTCTACCCTCAGCATGGCCCTCTCTTCTCCAGTCTGTCCTTTGTGCTTGATAAGTCTCTGGCCTGCCCTGGAATGAGTCCTGCATCAGGGACTCCTCAGGGCTGGTGCAGAGGCCTGCTGTCCCAGAGGAATTCACCTGGAAATTTGTGATGGTTACAAAGCACTCAGTCTGTAACCATCTGAAGCACCTGAACTTCTGCCACGGGCAATGGCTGACCGATATGAGGATTTTCAAATCCATGAGACTCTCTTGCTGCTCCTCTGGACTAACCCCAACCCATCCTCCCAGGTACTACGGTGCATGGAGGTGAGGAGACACTTACTAGTAAGGGTTGTGCCATAGTTCACTAGCTAGTGTGCTGATTCATACTTGTAGGCATTACAGATTTCCTTTCAATGCATTCTTTAGATGCTCAGCACCTGCAATGCCTCTGGACAACCTGTTTCCTTCACAAGTTCTGCACTATAGAGGATTAACACTGTTCCAATTGCTGCAATGTTCCCAAGCAACAGAAACATGGATCTGTCTTGTTTGCTTATGTCATGTGGGGTTGGTGAATCGTGTTATCTTCTTTACCTATGGACTGGTCCTTACCCCCCATGCTTTGCAAGTTGACAGAGGTGCATATCTGAATTGTAGTCTTGTTCTTTGTGGACTCAAACACTAAAACTGTACCTACAGGTCCTTCAGTGCAAATTCCTCTCTCTGAATTTTGGATTCCTTATCCCAGAACCAAGAAAATAATGAAATTATAATGCCTATCTCTTATACAGCACTTTTCATCAGTAGATCTCAAAGCACTTCACACAGGAACTATCATTACTCTATTTTACAGATGGAGAAACTTAAATACAGAGAGGTGAACTAACTTGCTGAAGGTCACCCAGTTGGCCAGAGCTGGCAATAAACCCCAGGTCTACTGAGTCCCAGTCCAGTGCTCTATCCACTGTGTCATACTGCCTCTCTAAGGTCTAAAATGATCTCTAAGAGCTTGTAGGAAGCTGGGAAAAGAAGAGTAGTTAGAGCATTAGCCTGCTCTGCCACAAACTTCCTGTGTGACCTTGGGCAAGTCATTTAGTCTTTCTGTGCCTCGGTTCTCCATCTTTAAAATAGAGGTAATAGTACTTCACTATAGCACAGGGATTTTGTGAGGATAAATACAGTAAAGATTATGAGGTGGTCAGATATGGATAAAAGGTTGCCAAAATGTTGCTGATAAATTGTATAGTCAATTGCTTGACCACACGTTGGTTTGGAATGAAATATACTCAAGAAGCCGAATGACTAATGTCAGTCAGGTTTGCTCTAACCACATAATAATAATAGTATAGTACAGGAAAAGGGTCCTCTATGATTCCAGTCTCTGGAAAGCTGTCTCTTGAGCAACGTTACATTCACCTTATGTAGAAGGTGTGCTCCCAAAGTTACACATTTCGGCTGGTATCATTTACATGATAGTTTTACAAGTCTGCTTTAGTTGGGGATTGGTCCTGCTCTGAGCAGGGAGTTGGACTAGATGACCTCCTGAGGTCCCTTCCAACCCTGATATTCTGTGATTCAATGAAGTTACACCTCTCTTTACACATCACTAAAATCCAACCCATCAGTTTGCCCCAATTCCCTAACTTAGTGTTCTGTTCCTTCCTTATCTTTGTCTTGTGTACAAGCATTCCAGCTACTGGTCTGTGGAGCTTCTACTAAGACATTGAACAACTATATCTTGATTTTGATAAGTTTCCTGTCTGCTTAAGCCAAATGCTTACTTCAGCAAATGCAAGGTGTTATGGGATATTTAGCATAAGTGAACAGGATTATGTTCTAGGCCAATTTAGGCTACATCACTGTTATAACATTTGTGCTTAATGTCATTGGAGCTCATTGAAGATAATAAATATTATTATATGTCAGCCAGCATATACTAGTGAACAATGTCAAGAAGTGGAAGCAAGAAATTAAGAGTTTCTCCTTCTATTTAATTTCTCAGATGAAAATTTACATCCTTCAGTTTGTTTGGGTTTTTTGGTACACATTGTTTTAGGTACCGCTACTAATTCTACTTGGGATTCAAGTTTTTCCAGTCATTATTGTATAAAAATACTATTCAAGTTTCTGAATATATGATCCTGTCATTTCACTCTTTCATTACATCGAAATCCTTCCACATTTCCATTTGTGGACATTTTACCTTTCTTTTGGTTTTCTTCCTTTTAATTAGGAGATCTCTCAACTTTGCTTTTGCACTTTGTCTGAGCTACTTGTTAGACCCCAGCATCAACATTTTGTTATGTTTCCCATATACAGAGAGCTACCATATACTGAAGGACACTTACGGCGGATTAAAGGAAAACAACAAAATTAAGAAGAAACAAAAATAATATCTACACGAGAGAGCACAGAATGAATCTCCATTCTAGTATGTAGTAATAGCTTTGCTTCATAAAATGGCAGCTACTTTTGCAGGCAACAGCGTCCTAGGAATTTAAAGATGCAGAAAATATATTTTAAAGAGAGACAGAAAATGCGGAAATATATACATTTAACTGAACAAAGAAGGAATACAATTCTAATAGATCTTGAACCAACTTCCAGCTTTTTTCTGAAGACCACTACATCGTACAAATAATCTTATAAGTTTGCTGGCTACTGAACAGTGGCTTTTCTCAGTGCATCACAATTACAGAAACAGCGTTGCTAAACTTTATGCTGATCCACTGGAAAAATCTGGGGAGAGTGCAATAGCTCTCAAAATGCTCTCATTTCTTGCCTTTGGTGGGAAGTTTTGGTGGCTGATCATTAATGAGCTGCAGATTATGCTTGTCCCAATCACTGAGCTATTATTATATTATAGCACCAAGGAGCCCTTGTCACAACCACTGTGATAGGTACTGCACAAACACAGAACAAAAAGACAGTCCCTGCCACAAAGAGCTTACAATCTAAGCAATATACTTCCACATCACCCCTACCATGATCTATGGCTTAAAGTCACACAGTGGCTATTGGAGCCGGGAATCACCCTCTCTCTGTCTGACAGTTCTGAATGGATTTCAGCGGGATATCAGGATAAAGGAAGAGAAGAGGTCACAAGACAGCCTCATGACTCAGGGAGAGGGGCCTACCTACTCAGCAGCAATGTGCTGTTCATCCCTCCATGACATAGACAAAAATCAAGGAGAAGGTGTGCAGGAGAAGCCCATGCACAGACACATGCTTTTGTTGCTTTCCTTTTTAAATTGGTACCAGATCCTGCTCCAGCCACGCTGTAGTAACTTCTGGAAATTGCATAGTATCATGTGGGGAAGGGAGATGAGAATAAGGAGCAGCACTACTGGCACGGCAGATGAATGTCTGTGAGAATACTCCCTGCTCCATCTTCACTGAACAGCTCTGAAAGTACTGAGTGCAGACCATTTTTGTTTGTTTTGCCCTTCCCTACTGGACAGCTTGTCTTGTATAGCATCACTCTATTTATACTCCCCATATGCAGCCTTATGGGACTTTCTCTCTCCAGAAGATTGCTGCTTGTCTCCTGGATATAGCTTTAAATATGGAAATACTTTTCTGTATCACCATTTTATTGCCAAACTCTCCTTGGTCATTGTGCAGGGTCAAGGTAATAAAGATTAAAATGTATGATACTGGTCAGATTCACTGCTAGTATAAGCAGGTAGAACTACATTGATTTTAATGGCTTTTGGTAGTTGTGAATTTAATCTGGTACCTTTTTCTAAATAATCAGATTTAAAATAATGTACATATAAGGTAGGGGAGGAAGCTCTGGATGAAATATCTCATTGTATTGATTTGTCTCTCATATTGTGTCCCATGAGCATTTCCAGTTGCAAATAAAGGGTCAAGAAGGACATTTAACAATATATGGCCTATACAGTATTAAAAGTCCATCTAACAGTTAATCATATGATTAATCTCTACAAGAAATCTCCACTAAGTGTGCAATAAAAAGAAGTAATGTCATTTTATAATAAAATTGAAACATTTCTCTAAGATGCACGCAGAAGTCCTTTGACTAGAAAGGTGAGAACTATTAGTCTTTCTGTAGCAGTGGGTCTGTTGGCTGGGCTTTCTCTGGGTGGGCGCTAGGCCTCTGGAATGCCTGATGTGGTGTGAAACTGGCAATTTCTAGGGGATGCTTATGGAGCCCATTTTTTTTTCACCAGGCATTTGAAGAGGGTTAGAGGAGGCTCAGGTACTGTCTGATGTGTGAGTAGGGGGTTCTTGGTATCTTATATTAAAAGCTGCTGTCTTGCAGAAGGGCTGAATCTGACTGAGATGTGCCATTTGATATTGTAATTGTTAATAACTGATAGGGCTCTCAGAGACTGGGTGGGGAGCACACATTAATGTTAAAAACTAAGAGCAGTAAAAATTATAAGTATCAGTGGTATTTCTAAAGTATCCATTGTTGTAGTATTGAGGCCTTAATGAAGGGGATTATAAGGATTCACCAATATCTGAAAAGTAAAGACAAAGTGACTTTAAAAGCCACTGAAAATCTCAAGTCAGAAACAAAGAAATCTACTTTCCTGAGTATTAAGCAGGGTCAAGTATTAGACACCAGACAGCACAAACATTGGACCCACCTTGGCAATCCTGTTTAAAACATGGCTTAAAGCTGCTGTGTGCTGCTCCAGCTACTACAACATGTTCTATGAGTCAGACTTACTCTGCATGGACCAGCAACATGGAGGAGCACAGCTACATACCCCAATGAAAAAGGAAATTGGAGATGCAGACACCTACCTCAGGTTGGAGTGATCAGTTTCCTACACATGTAAGGAGATAGGATCCAATCAAGTGATCTCACTGCAATAGGTGCTGCCAGCAAGCCCTGCTCAGACAATGGTGGTATCAGAGAGCTCAGCATCGAGTAGGCTCTGATTATCCTTCCCCATAACCATCTTACACTACAGAGATACTGTAAGAGCAATGGTGAGGTGTTGTGGCTAGAGTAACATGATTTGTTGGCAGCTGGTGCTATGGTGCTTCCATCTTTCACTAATCCTTCAGTAGTCTAGTGTTCCTTTTAACAGGCTATCGAAATTAGAAACTGTAAGTGCATCTGCTGTCTACTTATTATGAGTAGTCTATTGTAACCAAAGACATCAAAACTTTGCAGGCTGTGGAAGACCGGGCACTCCTGGTCAATCAATTCAGGGGTCTGGTGCGGGTGATGAGGAAATGGGCAGAAAGTTAGAAGCTATACCTGGAAGTTCTGTAGCAATTCAGGGGATTGAGAACTTATTCATATAAACTCTTCCCTTCCTATACTTTACAATTTTCTGCCCACAGTCAGTCCTTGCAGTCTGGTGTGGCTAAAATTCATATTGTGATGGGTAGAAATCCAAAGGCAGCTGCAATGAAAAGTAGCAACCATCGACATGAACAACTTAAGATTGCTTCTGACATTTGTGATGATAGTGCTTAGCATTAAATATAGCATGTTTCAGCCAAAGATTTCCAAACAACATGAAAATGATTTGATCAAGCCTCAGGCCGCCCCAGTGAGTTGGACACTATACCCAGTTATAGATGAGTAAATTGATACTCAGAAAGGACAAGTGAGTTCTCAATGGTCAAATGGTGAGTTAATGGGAAAGCTGGGACTAGAACCTCAGGTCTGGAGGCTAGAATCTCAGTTTCTTGCTCTAAATTTAAAACTGGGCAAATGAACATGAGTAAAAGAGTAAGCTGTGGAAGGAAGGTGGACTGAACTTTTGAGTCAGCATTTTATTAAAATAGAACTCAGAGATAATGAGACAAAGAGAGGAAAAATAGAAAATGAAAAGAAAAAAAAATGACAAATCCCATCTGGCTATCACAAATGTTCTGACTTGCACGGATTCTTTCAGTTTATAGCATGGAAAACTTGAGGCACTGTAAACAACTAAGCAATTGTTCACAAAGTAGCTATTCTATGCACTAGAAATAACTTATGCCACTTTCTGGAAGAACTTAAAAGAAAGGACTGTACAAATAGGTAATAACAGTAATGGATCTGAACAGTGCTATGTCTCTGATTCACCCTCTACTATGTCCTTGAGAGGTCAGACAGCCACAGTGTTAGTCCCCCATTAAAGCCCCAGGAACATTAAGATAAAAGCTACAGTTTTCAGATGATGATGAATTTTCTCCTAGCTTCTCTCTCCCTAACTGGAGAAACATTTTGGTTAAGGGTTTCTTCCTTGATTTTTTTTCTTCTTCTTTTCCCCAGCATTACTCTATCTCTTTGGAAGTGGCTGTGCAAAGATATCCAGCTTACAGGTTAGCACTAGAATAAAAATGAAATGATGTGATAAAAAGAAGATGTTTTTGTATTCACCTCCTGTCCTTGTAGTAAAGTCTGTGTAATTATCCTCTGTCCTATCCTTATTCCCTATCTGTGAAATTAAAATGTTTCTGATTTAAAATAGTTAACAAGTAGGGGAAAATCAAGTGTCACAATTTCATTTTTAAAAATTAATTAATTTTATTAGGTTTCTTTTATTATGGAAACACAACATACAACCTTGGGTTGTCATATGCAAGAAATTAAGGACATTGCTTCTACAGATAAAAGTTGAATAAGTGAGATCTTGCCCTGCACACAGAGTTGAAAGGTAACCAGTGACTTCTATTGATGGTTGTAAGCACTATGCATGGTAGAATCAGGATACAGTCCTTAAATATTTTCTCTTACTATGAGAAATAGAGTATGACATAGGCATTATATTATTGGCAATTCTCAAGCTCAACTTCTGAATATTGTTCAGTTGCAATGATTCAACTAATCAAAGTAGATAGCAATCCTCTTCATAGTGTTTACAGAATCAGGCACGAAAATAGAAAAAAATAAAACAAAGAAGAGAAGTAAAGGAAAATGGGCTTGAGAGTCATCCATTCAACCAGACAGAGTAGATGTGTCTATTTTAGGATTTTATGCTGCCACCCATCACCATAGTTTCTGAGTGCCTTCCATGTAAAATTAATTGCAATAACTGAATCTCTAGTGGCTTTCTTGGATTTCATGGCATTTCTCCCTTTTTGGGGTCAAAACTCATAGACTCATAGACTCATAGGTCAGAAGGGACCAATCTGATCATCTAGTCTGACCTCCTGCACAAGGCAGGCCACAGAACCCCACCCATCCAATTTTATAACAACCCCTATCCCAGGACCGAGTTATTGAAATCCTCAAAAATGGTTTGAAGACCTCAAGCTGCAGAGATACCACCAGCAAGCGACCCGTGCCCCACGCTGCAGGGGAAGGCGAAAAACCTCCAGGGCACCTGCCAATCCTCCCTGGAGGAAAATTCCTTCCCGACCCCAATTATGGCAATCAGCTAAACCCTGAGCATGTGAGCAAGAGTCACCAGCTAGCACCCAAGAAGGAATTCTCCACAGCAACTCAGTACCCATCGCATGCAACATTTCCCCGCAGACCATTGAGCAGACCTGTCTGGTGGTAATTCAAGATCAATTGCCCAAATTAACGATCCTATCATAACATCCCCTCCATATACTTATCAAGCTTTGTCTTAAAGCCAGGAAAGTCTTTTGCCCCTACTACTTCCCTCGGAAGGCTATTCCAGAACTTCACTCCCCTAATGGTCAGAAACCTTGCTTGAGGGCAAGGAGAGGGGTTAACCCTTTGTTTTTCAGTTGGGATTTGGGAGTACAAGAGGGTGTCAGTGAAGAATGTGTCATTCTTATGCTGGAAAGGCTTTTTTGAAGAGGAAAATGTGGCAACATTTCCTAAAGACAGTCAGATTCTGACTGTGATCCATGTGCAAAACTTCTTCACACAGTCAGGCAGTCGCTTGCTGACACATCTGTGTATTTACATACAATGTTCTCTTTTTTAATTTATCCTCATAACTTTTTTAGTTCTTCAAAACAAAACAAAATGAACAGGATGAATACCAGACCTACAGAGGTTGGCGAGTCAATATAAAATCATATTGCAACTAAACAAAAGATCACATAAAAATTTGAGTGAATGGCCGGCACAGTTTCATGAAATTCCAAAAGAATAACAATGTATCACTCCCCTTCCCCCAAGAACTACATAATAATTAAAAAACTAGCACAAAATAAAGTTATCAGACAGAACAGCACAATCTACAGGACACAAGAAACACTTACGATTCGTCATTGGACATCAGCTGTTCTTTGGTTTCACAGGTTTGTTTTCGCCATTATGGTTTTTATTGCATGCTGTGATAAACAGATGTTTTTACTAAAAGGATTATATGCCTTGGAAATCTTCCTTTAACAAGGCATTTCTTATTAAATCTATTGTAATGCACTATATGCTCTTTTAGGTTTGTAGCTGTTGAGGGCAGAATGGAAATACCTGTAATCTCTCTCTGCATTGTCCAATAATAGTAGGCCAAATCCTGGAGTCATCCACTAAGTCATTACTGAAGTCACTAGAAGTTTTCTCTGTTGAAAGATAGAGTATAAACTGAGTGAAGGTTTCATGAATTGTCCCTTATGTATGCATTTATAACTAAACATAACAGGTCAGAAGGATAAGGTGAAACAAAAGACAACAGCAACTCTAAAATACAGGAAAGCTGTATATCACATGGAACAACACATGTATATGAATATGTATTGCATTGTCATATGTTTAATGTGTAGGTACGTACACACATATTTACGTAACACCATAAGAATGGCCACAGTGGGTCAGACCAATGGTTCATCTAGCCCGGTATCCTGTGTTCCGACAGTGGCTGGTGCCAGATGCTTTAGAGGGAATGAACAGGACAATTATCGAGAGATCCATCCCCTGTCGTCAAATCCCAGCTTCTGTCAAACAGAGATTAAGGGACACCCAGAACATGGGGTTGCATCCCTGACCATCTTGCTTAATAGCTGCTGATAGACCCATCCTCCATAAACTTATCTAATTTTTTTTAACCCAGTTATACTTTTGGCCTTCACAACATCTTCCGGAAATGAGTTCCACAGGTTGACTGTGTGTTGTATGAAGTAGTACTGCTGCCTATTAATTAAATTCGGTGATCCCTGGTTCTTGTGTTACGTGAAGGGGTAAATAACACATTCTTAATCATTTTCTCCACCCCATTCATGATTTTATAGACTTCTATCATATCACTCTTAATCTTTGCTTTTCTAAAATGAACAGTCATCATTTTTTTCTCTCTCTCCTCATACGGAAGTTGTTCTACACCCTTCATTGCCTTTCTCTGCCCTTTTTTCCAATTCAAATATACCTTTTTTGAGATGGGATGACCAGAACTGCATGAAGTGTTGAAGGTGTGGGATACCATGGATTTATATAGTGGCATTCTGATATTTTCCATCTTATCTATCCCTTTTCTAATGGTTCCTAACAGTCTGTTGGGGTTTTTTTTGGTTGCTGCTGCACATTGATCAGATGTTTTCAGAGAACTATCCATGATGATTCCAAAGATCTCGCTCCAGAGTGATAAAATAATTTAGACCCCATCATTTTGTATATACAGTTGGGATTATGTTTTCCAGTGTGCATTACTTTGCATTTATCAACATTTGAATTTCATCTGCCATTTTGCCCAGTCACGCAGTTTTGTGAGATCCTTTTGTAACTCTTTGCAATTAGCTTTGGTCTTAACTCACTTTAATAACTTTTCGTATCATCTGCAAACTTGCATCCTCACTGAGTACTCCATTTCCCAGATCATTTATGACTATGTTGAATAGCATTGTTCTCTGTACAGATCCTTTTTACCTCTCTCCACTGCAGAATCCAACCTTTCATTTCTACCCTTTGCTTCCTATCTTTCAACCAGTTATTAATCCAAGGGAGGACCTTATGTCTTATCCCATGACTGCTTACTTTGCTTTAAGAGCCTTTGGAGAGGGACCTCATCAAAGGCTTTCTGAAAGTCCAACTACACTATATCCACTGGAGCACTTTTGTCCACTTGCTTGTTGACCCCTTCAAAGAATTCCAATAGATTGATGACATGATTTCCCTTTACAAAAGCCATTTTGCTTCTTCCCCTATATATTGTATTCCTCTGTGTGTCTGATAATTCTGTCCTTTACTATAGTTTCAAACAATTTGACTGGCACTGAAGTTAAGTTTACTGGCTTGTAATTGCCAGGATAACCCCTAGAGCCTTTTTTAAAAATTGGCATTACATTAGCTATCTGCCAGTCATCTGCTACAGAGGCTAATTTAGGCAATAGATAATATAGCACAGTTAGTAGTTCTGCAGTTTGATATCTGAGTTCCTTCAGAACTCTTAGGTGTATACCATTTGTTCCTGGTAACTTATTATTGTTTAGTTTATTCTTTGTTCCAAAATCTTCTCTGTTGACACATCAATCTGGGACAGTTCCTCAGATTTATCACCTAAAAAGAATGTCTCAGATTTGGGATTCTCCCTCACAACACTCTGCAGCGAAGATTGATGCAAAGAATTCATTTAGCTTCTCCACAATGGCCTTGTCTTCCTTGAGGATCTCGATCGTCCAGTGGCCAACTGGTTGTTTAGCAGACTTCCTGCTTCTAATGTACATTAAAAAAAATTGCTGTTATTTTTTTAGTCTTTTGTTAGTTGTTCTTCAAATGTTTTTTGGCCTGCCTAATTATACTTTTACACTTGACTTGCCAGAGTTCATGTTCATAAGAACGCCCATACTAGGTCAAACCAATGGTCTATCTAGCTTAATATCCTTGTCTTCCAACGGTGGCCAATGCCAGGTTCTTCAAAATGAACACAACAGGTAATCATCAAGTGATCCCTCCCCTGTCACCCATTCCCAGCTTTCTTTCTATTTTTCTCAGTAGGATTTGACTTCCAATTTTTAAAGGATGTCTTTTTGTCTCTAACCACCTCTTTTATTCTGATTAGTCATGGTGGCATCCTTTTGGTCCTCTTACTGTTTTTCTTACTTTTAATTTGGGGCATACATACCCTCTATTTAGGCATTTTAAAATACATTTCTGGGCAGCTTGCAGGCATTTCAGGCATTTCTTGTGACTACAATTTAATTTCTGTTTAACTAGCCTCCTCATTTTTGTGTAGTCTCCCAATTTGAAGTTAAATGCTATGTCATGGGTTTCTTTGATGTTTCCCCTTCTAGAAGGATGTTACATTTGATTATATTATGGTTGTTAATACTGAGCAGTTCCGCTATATTTACCTCTTGGACAAGATCCTGTGTGCCACTTAGGACTAAATCAGCAATGGCCTTTCCCCTTGTGGGTTCCAGTACTACCTGCTCCAAGAAACAGTCATTAATGATGTCTAGAAATTTTGTCTCTGCATCCCATCCTGAGGTGAGATGTTCCCAGTCAATATGACGATAGTTGAAATCCCCCATTATTTTGGGGTTTTCTGTATTTGTAGCCTCTCTAAGCTCCCTGAGCATTTCACAATCACCATCAGTATCCTGGTCGGTAATAAACCCTTATTGCTATACTTTTATTAGTGAAGCACGACATATCTAGTCATAGATATTCTATGGTCCTGTTTGATTAATGTAAGGTTTTTTACTTTATTTGACTCTGTTCTTTCTTTCACATATAGTGCTACCTCCCCACTAGTGCTACCTACTCTGTCATTCCTACATGTTTTGTATCCTGGTATCACTATGTCCCACTGATTATCATTGTTTCTGTGATGCTTATTATAGCACTCTCCTCATTTAATACCAGGCACTCAGATTCACCCATCTTAGTAGTTAAACTTTCTTGCATTTGTGTACAAGCACTTATAAAATGTAGTTGTTTTCCTTCATATGATATCACTGAATGGGACACTCTTGTTTAACTGTTTCTTTTCAGCTTCTACCTGTACTTTATCAACTTCTATCATCTACTCTTTATTAGGGCATAGATTATCCTTAAAAATCCTTCCCTAAGAAATGTCTGTCCACACCGTGCTCCTCCACACCTGTTGGCTTTCCCCAGCCCTTAGTTTAAAAACATCTTTCATATATTTAATGTTTATATCTATATACATAAGTAACTGCACATTATATATGAAAACTTGGTTTTCATGTCATCTGTAAAGTAGGTCTTGGTGAAAATATACATACCATAATAGTCAATTGCACACCAAAAAAATGCAAATCATACATCGGACTTTAAGCCATGTTAAAAAACCAAAAGCAAGTTCACTTTGGTTCCAAACAGGTGAAATTTGCTATATAAATGTAAAATAATATTATATTTAATACTATCAACTTTTAAAATTACAATGGGAAATCAAATAATTGGCAGAAATCCACCATGGTTGGGTGAAATCCTGGCCCCTCTGAAGTCAATGGCAAAACTCCTATTGACTTCAGTGGGTCCAGGATTTTAACCATCATGTATTGCTAAAACATCCCATAGCAGAAAAAGTCTCTTATTCTTAATTGCATCTGACTTGCCCATATTAACGTGTTGGCGAGTTTCCTCCAGACAATGTCAGGATATAAGCAACTGGCAATCTTGGTGACAATATGTAAATTAAGTCAGAGTGAACCTGATCTTGTATAATAAAAGCCAGTGTAACTCCAAATTTGTTAACACTATTTTAATGTGGTAATTGAGGTCAAGAAAGACTCAAGTTAAATGCTAAGTCATCTATAACTATCAACATTAAGCAGTACTTAGGTATCCATGCTGAAAATCAGATATCTAGATTAACATATATCACTGCTTTTGTGCTGTTAGAAATCAAATAATGTGTATCAGTCCTAGCAGAATGTAAGTATATTAGTTTATGAATGTGCAGCTGCAGCAATCCATAGCTTTTTGGACCACAGAGCTGGCAATGGAGTTTTATTTTGCTCGTGGTATAATTTCTATTAAAATTCAAATAAAAAAACTATGTAAAAATAAATACTGTAATTTATACAACTTGAGACATGTTTTGAGGGGAAGGGATTATGGCAACGAAGTTACATGTCATTGTTCTTGTTAATTGACTGGCTATGCCTCTACTTGACTGATATTTATTCATATGACTACATATAGCATTATTTATTGCTAGGACTCTCTAGTGCAGTGACACCTGATTATTCAAGTGAGAGATTCTAATCAAGCACACATTGGACAATGTGGGTTATGCATGGGAAAATTTTCTCACCTGCATGCATAGGTATCTGAATCTATCCACAGCATGCAAGCACTAGTACATCAAATGTGTCCTTGCTCATAGGTGTATGAACAGCTTTATTCAAGCATGAGGACAATTCATTATCTTACCTTTTCTGAGCCCTAAAAGCAGCTCAGCCTGTGCTTTGTTGTTATTTCAGGTGAAGGTTTGAATTAATTCTTGTTTTAGCCAAAGCAGTGCAATCAGCCCTGGTTTGAAGATCCAGTTAGAGTGTTGCTCCTCTCTCACTGAAGAAACAAAAGGATCATCAAAGAAAGGTCTCTGTCTCTCTCTCTCTAGGATTCTGTAGCTTTATTCCCTGTCTGCTCAAGGATTCTTCACCAGAGGAATTGGGGGCCATGTTGCTTTCTCTCTTCTGATTGTCACTGCAGCAATAGTAGCAGGTGGCCTGATGGGGATAAGTAAGCTTTGCAGCTTCCCTACTGCTGCTGAATGAAACACTCATATGCCACAAGACTTGTAAAATTTTCATGGCACTTATGACATAGCAGAGAGATTGCCAGAGGTGCTAGGTCCCACAAACAGATCACCAAAATAGGGAGAAGAGATATTGGAGGGTTATCAGGGGAGAGGAGTATCAGTGGACATAATGGATGGACATCGGGGGCAGTAGGAGCTCCTTCTACAAGAGAGATCCACACTGGAAACCCCTCATTTTCCTCCATCTCCTCAATTCTAAAAGAGGAAGGTGATCGTGCAGTGAAATCTGGGTGCAATTCTCAGCTCTACTACAGACTTCCTATGTGACTGGGCAAGCCGTTTAATTTCTTTGTGCCACATTTAGCCATCTGTAAAAATGGAAATATAATGTCTTTTATGTGTGTGTACAGCACCTACCACAATAAAGCCCCATTCTCATTTGGTGCCTCTAAGTGCTGCTGTCTAAATATTAAAATATTAATATAATAATTATTATAATAATTAATAATAAATAGAAATTCCCAGATGGGGTAGGGCACTTATTCTTTAATCAGATTTCAAGCTTTAATAAATTCATTTCTTAGTTTCATTCTAGGCAGGGCAAAATCTTGCTTTATCTGACCCTTTATCCATAAAACATTGTCTTTCCCTACTAAAGTTCTAGACTCACATTTTGCAAATGATGTTATCCCATATAATAATACACAGAAATCCATCCCAGCTAATCTAGCTCTGGTTTTGTTCAGCACATTGTAAACTTTGCACATCTTGTAGCTCTGCACAGACTGCATCACCAAATAAGTAACTGCTTCAATAAAATTTCTTCTTGCGCAAACTCTTCATGATCAATTTACAGAACAAGTAAAGAAGTTCCGTATCCTGTATAATCTTTTCCCAGCTTGCTATGCTCATACAAGTTAACGCCACTGTAAGGCACATTAAACTGATGCATACCACTACCACATGATAAATCAGTCAATAAAAATTGTTCTAAAATTGTTATGCATACCGGGTCCTCATTCATCTCCCACTGACTTCAGCAAATTCCCATTGTAGTTGGAGGGGGTTAAGCATTTGCCTGAGGGAAAGAAAGGGTAAGGACCTCAGGATTTAGCCCACTGGCTTCAAAATCGATTTAATAAAAACAAGTAATAATTTGCAATTTGGCATAACCCCTGCAAGATATAAGGTAGAGAGAACTGGCTAGAAATGATTGGATAGGCTATTGTGTAATCAGGGTTCTCAATATACTGTGGGCTAACCATAGTTAAAATACCACAGCAACAAAGCATAATCCAAAACCCATTAAACTCAGTCACGGTAGCATCTGAATGCCTAAGTAAAATAATTACTGTAAACTTATAAATTGGAAATAATGAGCCAAGAGTTGGGTTGCTAAAAATTGTGTTTCTCTGATATAATCTGGAGCATGCTCCCTAAGAAAGCATGGGGAAATATATACCAGGAGAAAATGCAGTTTCATGATTAACATGAAATTTCATGTATCCTTTAAGGATAATGTCCTGACTGTATTGGAAGCCACCACTCACATACAAAAACATGATTAGTAGAGAGGCTGGAGTAGCAGCCAAAACAGCAGAACGGCACTGAATGCAGAAGAAGCAGTTCAGGCACATAGCATCTTCTGTCTAGTGGTATTTCCGGCTCATCCTCAGGGGAATCCATCTAAACCCTGGACATTCAGACCAAGAAAATTGCTCTGGCTTTGGCTAGACTAATAGAAGTCAAAACTTCAATCAGGCCCTTATTAGTTACTTTGCACACACGATATGAGGTGCCTTTGTTGGTGGCAAACGAGTGCAATTGCAGCTTGGAATTGACAATGATTTTTTTTCTCGCTATCTTTGGCTGCTCAATATAAGGTTAGGATAGGGTCACGTACCAGGGCTTTTACCAAATTAATGCTATCAGAGGAATTGCACTTAAATGAAATTTTTTCCATTTAAACAATTTAATCTAGTGTCTTCACTGCTTTTTCTTTGGGTCAGACTTTATACACGTAAAATAATTCAAACAAATCAACATCTGAAATGATACATAAAGTATTGTGTTTTGAAAGAGACTAAGGTACAGCATCAGGCCTTGAGCCCTCACCGCGTCTTCTTTATTAGCCTGTAAGTCTGTAATGTTTTACCGGCATTTGAATGAGCTTTTGCAATCTGCTTCTTGATGGACAATCCTCATTTAGAATAATTGAAAGATGCCCCCTTGATTTAAATAGACTAATTTACTTTTTTATTAACTAATAAGCAACATTTCAAAATGTTTATGATGAATGTTTTGTATCCGTGACTCTGATGTCCAGGGAACTAACAATGTTTAACTCACATGTGCGTTGAAGTAATCCCATGAAGCTTTCTTGCCTGTGAATTGTCCATAGATGTGTAAAAGCTCATTGTCATGCATGTCATGGAAAGAGAATCTAAATCATGACAATTGGTTATTTCTCCTTCTTCTGATAGTTGTTTCAATTACGTTGAGTTTCAGTGGAGGTCTGTTGACATTCAGAATGAAATGAAAGTTACCAGGACAACTGTGTGTGGTGTAACAATTACTTAAAAAAATTTCAGCAGAACTCATGGAATTGGAAAGACACATGGAAACCATAATGCTTTATTACACCGCTTACTGCAGCTCCCTTTCCTCTATCCTTTGCCTCCTGTGATCTCCTTAGGTTGTAAGTCTTCAGAGTAGGCGGCTTGTCTTCATATTGTCTGTGGTGTCTACAAAACACATATCAGCTGGGGGGACAAATTCTAATGCGCACCAGTTTGTCTTGCACAAATTGTCTGTATGGACTGTATGTCAGTGCGCAGTAGGAACTTTTAGTGCACATCAGCAGGGTCCACATGGACACTTAGTGCATGACACTCTGGTGTGCGCTAAAATTTACACCCTGCTGATGCACCATATAAGCAAGGCCCCTCCTCTGAAGACTCAGGGCTTGTCATAGTTGTCTGTTAAGTACTTACCCCACACTGCTAGTAGTGCCATATAGGTTAATAAAATTGGTGGAGATCAATTTCCTTCTTATTTAAAAATGCTTGTTCGTTGATGATGTTGATGGATATGTCTTCATATGCCCTAGAGTTCACACTTTTATGACTGAGAAAAAGATAGCATAAAGCAGCTCCCAGTTCTAAAGAGAATGACTGAAAACATGATAATGTGCCAACTTCAGTTAATCTGCTGGATTTATTTTACGCTATCAATCTGGAGACTTTGGGTAGTTACAAGTCTCTTAGAAAATACCGACCCTTCTTTAATGTTTAATATTTGAAATAATTGTTTTAATAAATTGTAGTATAAATCCAATTAGCTACAATGGACCAGATTCTGCCATCTTTACTCATACTGAGTAGTAACTAACTTCATGAGTAATTCCATTTAAAATGAGACTACCTAGAAAATAGGCTATTAATCCATGTAAGTAGAGATGGCAGAATTTGTCTTATATCATCTTGGAAAACATATGCCAGAAAGTATCTTCAAATTAAATTGTTGCTTGAATTATCTTATTTCTACATCTCCTGCATCAGTAGGATTTCTGCAGGTTCTGTATCATCTGAAAGCTAGATTTCCATACAATGAGAGGCATAAACACTCTACTGTTAGAAGCACTCATCTTGTAAATGTCAATTTACAGATTTTCTATAAAAAGGGATGTGTTCTCCTTGATTAGATTAACAACATTTTCCATGTATTTAATCAATGCTGTTTTAATCAATTAACTTTGATCTTCTTTGCATCCTCGTTTTGATAAATTATATTAATATACTCTCATTTTAACCATGCAAGTCTGGGTCTGCAGTCAATGCTCTTTAATTTGAAAGAAGTACCCTCACTGCTGACAATAGGGGTTTTTTTGTGTGTTCTTCACTGGCAGGAAATAGTCCTTTTGTTGTCTGATCCAGTAAGTGAGTTGTGTATATTCTGGAACCACGCTAAAACCTCATGTTTTGCTGGCTATCGCTTAAAGTGAACAACAATTCAACCCAATTCAATTAAGAAACTAAGGCTATTTTATTCTATTAGCTGACTGTTGCTGGATTGAAATGCACTTTTTATTTGAAGTTTTGGTAAAGATCAGAAATACATTTTAAAATATATTTTGCAGTAAAGTCTCTTGCAATGTGAAATTTATAACCATAATATTGCATTTTCTTAATAAACATGTAAATAAATAACTGAATACAGTAAAGGATTTTAGCATAGGCCTGCTAAACCCAGGGTTGTGAGTTCAATTCTTGAGGGGGCCACTTAGGCGTCTGGGGCAAAAATCAGTACTTGGTCCTGCTAGTGAAGGCAGCGGCTGGACTTGATGACCTTTCAAGGTCCCTTACAGTTCTAGGAGATTGGTATATCTCCAATTATTACTATTTATTATATAGCCCATTGAGCTAGGTGATGATGTACAAACAAATGTGAAAAGGCAATCCCTACCCTAAAAAGTGTGCATCTAAAGAGGCAGGGAATACATCAAAAGTGTGGGGGGAAAGGATCTGATTTCTGTATACATATATTTCCCATTGTTTTATCTATTATAAAAATAGTTATACCTTAATAATATACCAGTTGACACTTCTACCCATCAAGGCACCATTAATTAGTGAAATTCATATAGGCATCACAGCAGAGGAGAGATAAGAAAAACAGTGTTGCAGTTTGTGACCAGGTTACCTTAACTTGCACCTGCCTCAATTTCTCCACTCTGACCAACTCCCTGTCTCCTCTGGTAGTCTCTGGCTCTCAGCACTGTTTGGATCACTGAGGTGACTTGATTTTCCAGCTAAAAGTCAAAAATATCCTCCACTTCATGAGCTAGGAAACAATAAAGTCCAACAAAAGAGATGTCCAGCAACTTCACAGTGGGTCTTCACCTTGACTCCATGCTCAACAGTCCTTCTGCCCCTTATGTCAGGGGGTTTTCATACCACCTTCCTCTGTAGTCTTGAAGGGAAACCCAAACTCTCTCTGTACTGTGAGTTCTGGTTCAGGGACACTGTAATAAACAGAGAAGGTCTATCTACTCAGACCCCCTTTTTCACGTCCCTAGAATACTTCCTGCATAGGCCTGTCACTAAGCCTTTCCCACAGCCATCTTCCTCTTCTCTTTTTCTAGGCCTCTTCCTTGGGCCAATTGCAGACGGACTCCTAGCACTTCCTTCCACCTATCCTGCTCTACAATGGGTAAATTTTCCTGCGGGAATCTCTCTGACCCTGGAGCTCCAGCAAGAGCCATTGTGCAGGTCTCTCTATTGAGCTGAGTAGAGTCCCTTGTATCTGCTTCAAAGTCTAGCATCTAGCAAGGATTGAGGCCACCTCACTGGAACACCAGCCCACCATGTGACATAGTATAATTGACTAGTTCAGGGAGGGCATTTCATGCATAAGGGGCAGTGGGGAAGAATGCTCAAAGATTGAGTTGAGCCTGACCTTCATGGGTAAGCATAAAAGATGAGTGATGCAATAAGGAACAAAACTGTTCAAGAATTTGAATGTGAGGATAAGAAGCTTGAAATCAAGTGGTGAAGTAGAATAATACAAAGAGGAGGAGGAGACCAGAGCAACAGACAAGGAAAATATTAGCAAATTCAGTTCATATGGACTGGAATGGGGCTATGAAGGTATGACAGAAGCGGGAGAGAAAGAGGTTACATTAATCAACTCCACAGGGCTATTTCAGAAAGAAAAATGAACCAGTTTTTGACTGGTGCAAAATCCTTGAGGCACAGTTCCTCTTGATCTCTCTATGGGTTTTTTTGGCTCTGTACTGTCTCTTATTCAACTTGTAACTAGATACCACAATTCACAGAGGTTCACCTAAATCTCCCCATTTTCTTTAAGCAGGCCTATGACTAGGAGCCAATCTGTTAGGTGCTCTACTACTATGCTGATGGGGTAGGTATAAACATTCAGAGAGAATGAGAGAGAGATTTTTGTACTGGCTGTGGTCAGTTTTCAAGCTCCAATCAGCGCAAAGCCCAGTCCTGCAGTTCTTCTATATGCAAAACTGCCAATGTAGTAAAGACTTAGTAGTATTTGTTTCAAGGACTGGGATTCTATTGTGCAAGCTGTTGTAGACAAATCAGTGAAAAGATGGCTCCTGCTCCCCAAAGCTTACAATCTAAATAGAGACGCAAGGAATGTGTGCCTGAACTTTACAGGGATTGCCTCAAGGCAAGCTTGTGTTTCTCTTGACACTACATAAAAATTCTATTGTTCTGTTTAAAAGTACAAATCATTATTTTTGTGTGAGATACGAGTGCTGAGGATTTGTGTTATGGATCAGAATGCCAGCTGTTAATACCAGAATTCTAACTTCCTCATAATGGGAAGCACTCACTTTTAGGAACACAGAGAGAACTCCAGTCTCCCTTTTCTTTAAAACTGCCAATAGGTCTGACAGTAGTATTAAAATGCTTTCATAGAACTCTTTTCCTACAGAATTCAAGTCTACCTTGGAACAGAATTCCTAAGTGTAGCAAGATCCCAGTGGTTAAAAGCTGACACTATACACAGTTGCCCCTTGGTCTCAATACAATTTCTAATTTCATTATCATTCATAGTACTTTACTGTATTTCCTTCTCTAATTTCCCTTATTTTATATATGACCCTGAAAATAGAAGCGCCTGGAGGTAAAGGTATGATTTGTCACAATCTGTGCAGAAGACTTATTAACTTTCAAAACTTCAGATGTGCTTTAAAAGTTAGTTTGAGATCTCAGTAATGGGTGTTATCATGCAATTAACAGAGCTGGCAGAGTGTAAAAGAGAACTCTCTTGTACACTGGTAATAGACTTTTGCAAATTTATGATTAACTGCTGCACCCTGAGCAGTCACATTTTAAGTTCTTTGAAAATTTGCTAATTTAAGTGTCCATTCAATGTGAACATAACAAAGAAATCCCCATTTTAATTTGATTCAAAATGCTTGAGTTGAAATCTATTCAACTATTGTGTTATCTGAAGAAATTTCAGCTTAATAAAATTTTCTCCTTTGATAAAACTTCTTAAATCAAGTTTAATCCCAGAATTAATTTTTATGATTAGTTAGAAATGCCTGTAAATTTGTATTAGAATTGCTACTGACAGACCTTTTAGGTATGTAAGCCTGTTGGGATCACATAATCAGAATATGATTATTAGATTTACATTGTAGAACAACTTAGTCACTGCCCTAAAAAAAAAAATCAGAAAATATCTATCCTAAAGAGTAGAAAACCAGTGATTAATCTTCCTGTTCATGTAAACAAGGTTATTTTTCTTTTCATAACAACACATCAAGCCAAAAGTAAGTGATTGATTTTATAAATCAGTCACTGCCCTGTTCATACTGTCATTCTTTCTTCTAATGCACTCCACATTAATATCAGGCCTCTGGCTTGTTTCATTTAATTTTTTCCCTGCCAGTAGAAATTGACCAATTACACATGTTTAAATGAAGCAAATACTTTTCTGCAGAAATCCCTAAAACCAAAACAAAACACAAGAAAAGCTAGAATTTTGGGAACTTTCCATGGGAATTCTAAGATAAGCATGATGAGCTTGTTTTGTATTTGGAACTAAAGAGTGAGATTTTCTGTAGTGCTTTCAGAAATCATTCTTTCAATAATAGCTTTATAGCTGTTAATTCCCCCCTTCCCTCCACACGCACACACATAATATGCAACGCCTTTCTGACTCATAAGGATTTCCAATATTTAGCAAGGTAGGTAACACTCAAGACCACGTCCTGACTTCAATACTGTGACTGACTAGGCCATTTTTTCACTGTCCTTGCATTTTGGTGGGTCACTAAGCTTTTTCTTAGTTCTTGTTTTATTCTGATTGCTAAATGGCCAATAATTCTGCTAGCTTGATCACAGAGCCAGGTAATTTTAGCCAGTCAGAAAGCCAGAAATTCAACTATGGTGGATTTAAACTAGATGTGGAGTCTCATTATACTTTTTTGTTCATAAATAGTCTCTACTTATCATCTGCATGTATTGCTGCCCTTGATAGTCCATTTGATATATTAACTAATCTTTAACAAAATATAGTCCCTTTCTTTGTCTTTTTGTCCTCGGCCTTTGCCAAGAGTAATAATAAAAAGGTCTAATATTGAACTTGTGGCAGTGTAATATTATTTATGCCGATGTTAGACTGCTTCCAGTCTAGCTACCCTATGCCAGTAGCAGCCCAGCTAGTTGTTTAACTACTTAAGAAAAGCAGCTCAAATAACATACATGCTCACCTAATAGTAAAGGGGATTTGGTCTAAATTTCTGATCTAAATTATGTCCACAGCTTCTTGTCACTCCCTCAGCAAAACACAGTTGGTTATCCATGATTTCTATGATGTGCCCTAGCACTCTTGTCCCATGTCACTGAAATCAGTGAGAGCTTTGTTGTTGATTTCAATGGGCACGAGCTCGGACCATGTTGACTGACTATTCTTAGTTAAATCATGCTTTCCAGCTCTTTGTCCGTTTTTTGCCCAATCAACCGCCAGTATTGTCCTCATAGCTGAGATGATATAATTCCCTGTTTTCCCCCATGAACTTGTCTTTTAAGAATAATACTGTAGTCATTTCTCTAGGTGAGATTGGCGTCTTCACTATTTCTCAGGGTATTTAACATATATCTGATAATGTTCCCTGGCCTATTCTTTCGCTTTATTTAGCAAGCTAGGATGGGTACCATTTGGGCATGGTGACTTGACTTTCTTCAGAAATCCTAATCCTTGCCTGACCAAGCATGATCCTTGGGCTTGATTTGCCACTTGTCACTCCATGAATTGCATGGAGTTACAATGTGGTGAAACTGGAGAACTGCACTGCAGAATCAGCCCTAAGTTATTTTCTTCTATATTTGTCTTGCCTCCCCTGGGAAATTTATGTCTGCATCAAGTATCCATCCCCATCCCCTTTTATGAAGATTGCGGTATAGAATTCATTTTATTTATATATTTTTAGAAATGTCCACTCTTTGTGTCAGTAAATTATCCTTGCAATCTCCTCAGAGCCCCACTTCACTGATCTCACATTCTATACATACTTATTTAAGGAATAAATGAAAATTTTCTTGACAGTATTTCTCCTCTGCATTTTCTTTTAATTTTTCTTTTTAATCATGTCTCATCTTCATTCTAATAGCCTTCCAATCCTCCTCTATATCTGCAAGTTATATCCCAGACCTGAATAAGAGTTCTGTGTAAACTCAAAAGCTTGTCTCTCTCACCACAGAAGTTGGTTCGATAAAAGATATTACATCACCTATCTGGTCTCTCAGTTATATCACACACATTTTTCTTTCTTATCCTGAATTGCTGTATGTATTTCTACTGTTCATCTTTATGTATCTTAGAACACTTTCCAGTGCACACCCATGACTTTTTCCCATTGTTCCTATTCCATCAATTTATTTCCATTTCTTCCAGTGCTCCCAACACACATACGATAATACCCAGCAGTATCCTTTTCTTTTAATTAATTTTCTTTTTAACTGCGGAATCAACTAGATGATGGTTACTCTTCCTCAGTTAGCCTCATTTACATTTGTAATCAAGACTCAAAACTGCCTTAAGAATTGCTTCAATTCCAGTTTGCCCTGACAGGTTATTCCTTTCTCTTGGTCCCAGTATACTGTACATTATGTCCAAACACTTGAGCTATCCTGTTCTTCCATTACTTATAATATAACCTGAAGCTGAATGGTCCCTCCCAGAGCATAAGGGTGCCTGCTCATACTCCTCTGCATGCCCAGCTGCTTCTTCAGACAAGACAACTGGAAAATACAAAAACTTGGCATATATCTCCAATCTGAGATTCAGAATCCCATCTGATAAACAATAAAGGATACCCATGATACAGGCGCTCAGATATCACAGTGATGACACAGTATAAAAATGAGAGGAAAATTAAATATTTTAGAGAAGTACATGTTCACCAAAGTAATAATGCTTCTAGTTCAAAGACTATGGTAGTCTTAAAAATTGAGGTCCCGATCATCAGCTGGTATTAATCAGTGTAAATCCATTGATAATGCAATCAACTCCATCAAGTTATACTAAGAAAAGAGTTATACTAGAGAATCTAACCTCAGGCAGCGCTTTATAATTTGGTGTTGACTGTTGTCACACAGAATGGAACACCATTTTCCTGAAGAAGAGGTGTAAATATACTAATAGTTTCATGTTGTCATTTGCCTTTTATAGCCTCTATTAAATATAGAAATATTTTCAAGAGAAAACCACTACAAATTTTTTTTCAAATGCTCAGTGCATGATCCCCAGTTTTCCCCATCCTCTTTTTCCAGACTGAGGTTTTTAAGCACACACATTCAGAATGAGACTGTGTGATGCAGTGATCTTATTCTCAAAACTATTATGATTTAGCAGTTTCAGCTTGTTTATGAAAAGCCATTAGGTGTGGAGTTCTACAAAGCTATTAGATATACAAGATCCTTCTTTGTAGCATGTTGTATATAATATTTCATTAGAATCCGGTTGTTACATTCCTGATATTTTATAACATTGCATAATGAAACTTAAAACAATGTAATTAATCGGAAAGATTTAAATAAGTAGTTGTGTTTGCTTGTGGCCATTAAAAAGCAGATAGCCAATTAGTTTTGGATTCACAGGTTAGATTTTCATATGTGCTATGAGAATTTTTCCCTATACCTGAAAATTGCACGGTTGGCTGAAAAAGTATTCAGCATCATATCTCTCAAATTAAAGACATGAGGTATCTCAATATAATGCATCACTCATAAATACTTTTGCTGGAAATCTGTTGTGATAGACATTAGCTAAACTAAATGAAACTGCTTTCAAACAAGATTGGCAAAAACAGTACCATGGTCATAAGTGTTTTATAGGCTGAGTTAATAAAATGTGACCTAAATTTCTGATCAGATAGTAATGTCATCCATATATAGTGTTTACCCCAGTCCCATAAACATTTGACAAAAGCTGAGGGGAGGGAGCATTGATCATGGAGATGCTGCCAATGCTTCATTACAGCTCTTGCAGGAATACTTTGCAAGTTTTAATTTTTCATCTGCAGCAAAGTGGTCGTGATAGAGTTAACTGGGTTACTTAGAGTATTATGGGATAGAGCCCTGATCCACCCCTCTCTTATTTCCTGTTTTGCAAGTGGGAGTTCTCCTCCCCTCACATTCTACTGTGATGCAACTGACTAAGCTGAATAGCAAGTTCTCAGCCTGCAGTTCTGTGAGTAGAGAGTTTTGTTTTGTTGAACTGGGCTCATGTGTGTTGAACTGAGCAGTCCCTGGACAAAAGTATGAATACACAGAAACAGCAGAATTGTACTGTCCACAAATTCCTACTAACCTGAATGATGAAAGGATGTAGAGAAACTGGGAAGGTTCCAGAGATGAGCAAAAAAGATGATCAAAGGGATGGGTTGCAAACCATAAGAGTAAAGGCTGAAGGAACTGGGTATGTTTAGTTTGGAAAAGAAGAGATTAAGGGGGGTTATGATAGTGGTCTTCAAATACTTGAAAGGCTGCCATAAAAAAAGGAGAAAAGTTGTTCTCTTTTGCTACAGAGGGCAGAACAAGGTTCAAATTCCAGCATAGCAGATTAGGATTAAATCTCAAGAAAAAAATCCTAACTATAAGAACAGTAGGACAATGGAACAGGCAGCCTAGGGTGGTTGAGGAAGCTTATTCACTGGAGGTTTTCGAAAGGAGGCTGAATAACCAGCTGTCCTGGATGGTTTAGACACAACAAATCTTGCATCATGGCAGAGGGTTAGACTAAATGACCCTTTTAGTCCCTTCTAACCCTATGGGTCCATGATGATAATATTCAGTATTTACATGTTCCAACAGAGTAGAGAAATTAGCTCTCTAGCCCTCCCCAATGCCTCTTTTGGAAATACCTCATTCACTGTACAAAGTTACCTCTACTCCCACAGACCTATGATTATCTCAGACATGTTGAACCATGAACCCAAGCTCACATAAAATATTATTGATTGTTAAAGCAATTAGTTCAGCATTAATTCAAGTTTTCTGCACTATTTCCCTCAAGGCCACCTTGCCATCTGACTTTACGCTAAATAGTGTGTACCACCATTCGGACCTGGGTGTACACTAAAATACTGACTTTCCTATGTCACTAAGTGGGAAAGCATAGAGACTTTTGTCTTTCACATACCATTACAGAACACAGAACTACACTGTTTGGAGTGCCATTTCTAAAGCAATATAATGCGTGTGGTCACATTGCTGTATCAGGTTACATCAATTTATATGTGGTGTCCTAGGAGTGTTTTTCCTGTTACATTTGGTGCACATTTGGGACAAAATCAAGAAAAACAACTGCTTCCTCCTTCCTGATTATCTACTACTCCATTCCACTGATTTATTTTATGTCAGCTAGCAAATGGCTTTTTACATAGTGAAATTCTGTGGGTATCATCAGTCATATGTCACAGAAAATAGCATGCTATTTTTAAAGGTTTTCATGTAAGAAGAAAAAAAGCCAACAACCTACTACTAATCACATGATCAGAGCAGCTAAATGGACAACCCCGAACAGCATATTTAAAGCTCCAGCGGCAGACATGGGGCTGTTTGTTCAGTGCTATACCATCACAGAATTACACAGCTCACTGTGGTTGCAGTCTGATAATTATTATTGATTCGCTCTCAGGCTGTCAGTCTGGGGACAGCTCTAAAGCAGTCCATGATGGACAGAAAGAGGATTGGACAGCCACCATCCAAGGAGGAAACTTCATCTTGAAAATGAACTTAGATGAGATGGTGCAGGTGGATAAGGGTAATTGATGATTGTTTCAGAGTGGAAGAAGGAGAGAGAGAAAAAATTCCTCTTTGGCATTCATCCTTAGTGTCCTGTAATACTCTAGGGAGTGTCTGTAAACCCCATAAAGTTTAAAGTTTCTGTTTTCAATAGTTGGCTAAGTCTATTATTTTTACTACCCAGCAATAATGAGGTTAAGGTCACCAGTACCCAGAATCCACGAGAAAGCTGGAAAAATACTTCAAAGAAGTAACTTTCTACTACCCACACATTTCTCTTGATCTCCCTTTGAGTTCTTAAACATATGCAGATACTAGCACCTTCAGTCTAGATAAAACAGTTAATAATTGAGATATAGACACTAACAAAACTGATGACCGTGTACCATATTAAAGAGCCACTGTAACACTCAGGAAATGTTAAAAATGTATTTGGCAATCTCAGTAAATGATCCTATTTTTTCTGTTTTCTTTCCCATTAATTGTGTGCTGACAAAGCAGTAAATAGTCATATCACAAATAGTGGATGATAAGGACAATGCAAGGTAGAAGAGGCTTTTTTTTTAAAGGAAGTGGGCCTTTACCAGTATTAGCAAGTAGCTTACAAATTTCTAAGGATGGCTAAAATCAGCTCAGATAAAATAAAAACTAACCCAAGCCTTAGCCTGTATGACAAATTAAACCCAATCTAAATCTTTCTCTCTGGCACAGGAAAACTTGGTTGCAATTTCATCTGCTCTTTTGAGAGTGGAAGCTGACCTGCTGAGGCTGCACTCTGAGGCATTCCCTACAGATCTCCCAGAATGCACAGCACAACTGGGAATCCACATATCTTGTATAAGCTCAGGGAGTCCCAGAGTGTGAACATTCAGAAGGATCAGCTAGAGGCAAAGTACCGTAGATGATGTTGGCGGCTGCTTCTGCTGTTGGCAGGGAGTGTCTGTGAAACTGCTCTCTGAAAAATGCTATAGGTAGTAAGGAGATCATACAGTCTTCTCCTCAAAAAGAGCTGCTGCTAATGCATAAGGTTGTAAAGGTTTTTCTTCCATACGAATGAGGGGGGGCAGAACCAATAGCTTTCCTCTGCAAAATCTGAAATTTCCTGCCATGGGAAAAGGGAGCTGTGGGGAGTGCCGGCTCTGGGTTTTTTGCTGCCCCAAGCAAAAAAAAAAAAAAAAAAAAAAAGCCAGAGTGCCAGCACTGAAGCAAAAAAAAAAAAAGGCCGGAGTGCCGCCCCTTCAAAAGTGCTACCCCAACCACATGCTTGGAACGCTGGTGCCTAGAGCTGGCCCTGGCTGTGGGGCATCCCCAGAAACTACTGTGAGTGAAGGAGTGGGGGAGCTGAGCGTTCTTCAGGTAAACTTTTTAGGGTGTGTGAATGGCTGCTGAGCCTTCTCACAAGATAGCTAGGGGATGAAGAGACTAGTGGTGGGTCTGGTAGAGAGAAATGTGCTCTCTCCTAAGGCTGGAATAATTTGAATAAGCCTACCCATTATATTTCCCAACTGTGGGAGGTTGGGAAGCTCCTAGATACAATCACATGGCTGTTACCTGTGTACTGATATTCTCGTTCTGGTTTGTGGTGTAAGATAACTTCGGCAGCTGGTTATTTTTAATACAATCATTTCTCAGTTTTATTATTTACTTACATATTATTAGTATTGCAATACGATCTAGCAGCCCCATTCATGGCACAGGACCCCACTGTGCCAGGTACAGTACGAACACAGAATGAAAAGGTGGTATCTGCCCCCAAGGAGCTTAACATTTAAGTTAAAATATAAGATTAATTAATAAATAGGGATCGTGCTGAGAGCTCAGGAGGGCAGCATGCAAATTTCAGGTTTCAAAGAATTTGCCTAGTGTATTTTCTTCTTCTGTGTTTGCAATATGAGCAGAGGCAGCTGTAAATGTTATATCAGAAAAAACACTGTATATTATGGTCAGGTTCTTTCCTAATTAAAGCTGATTCTAGATATAAAATCATGTCCCACTTATTATTATTATTTATTTGTTTGCAGTGTTGTTATTGCCATGTTGGTCCCAGGATGTGAGCAAGATAAGGTGGATGAGGTAACATCTTTTATTGGACCAACTTCTGTTGGTAGAAGGGACAAGCTTTTGAGCTCCACAGTGTGTAGGGGATCCCCACTTTGAAGATAACCCTTCACCACATAGCTTGGTGAAGGGAGCCAAGAGTGATTTCTCTAAAAACAATCAGGCAAAGAGTAGTAGCTTTCTTCCTCAGCCTTAGTCACACTATGGTGGTTGCATGAAATTGCACATGCTTCTTTTTGGGTCTACACTCCCAATAAGGAGTGTAGGACCCAACAGTAAAGGCCACTATGTTCAGGAGGATATTTCTTCTCTTAGGGCTGGGTAAACCAGTCCAGATGAAACAAATGCTGTCCCACTCCAAATCTTTCACCAAGACCCGAATCAAACCTTTTTGGAAGTTTTAGGTATGTTTTGCTAATGTTTGATTTCAGTCCTTGGTACAGTGCAGAGACTTGCATCAATCAGTTTGCTTGTTGATCTCCTCCCTACACCTGGTGAAGATCATGGAGTTCATTTTTAGCTGCCATGTATCTTGGGCAGCCATTTGCACCTGTGCAACATGGATATATATTGCTACCATTTTGTAAGGTGCAAGATAGTGAGGAAAGAGGCCCCAAGTGTCTGTTATGATGATCAGAAGTCCTTTGTACGGTGGTAGTGCCTAAGGCCCCTATCAGGGATGAGTGCCCCATTGTGTCATACACTGCACACACATGTAGTGAACAGGCAGATTCTCTGTGGTCTAACAGCTGTCATAGACACCACTGTACTGACATTAGTACATGGAGAGATGTGGTCTTGAGTGGTTGTGCTTCTCTCTGACAAGACTGGAGGGTTGTCTCCTGTCCTAAGGGCTCTCAGACCGGTTTTATCCTGCCAGCACTCCTCTTCAGTGTAAATGTAGATGTTAAGTGAGATAATGAGATGGTGGAAGTCATGGTGCCTTCAGTATTTTGCTCTATTTTGTTGCAGTTGTTCGACTTTCCCAGTATCAAGCGAATGCTCAGAGCTTGGAGAAAATTAAGTTAGCTGAGGCTCAGATTAAATAAATTGAGGCTAATGCTAATGCTAATGCTAGTGGACTGGGGAGGCAGTCAGAGGAAATGGCAGAAGTGGTACCCACACTCTGTTTTGAGAGAGTGCCCAACTTTTGTCACTCAGGCTCACATCGTAGGGGTCCTGTTGGACCACTGGCTGCTTCTGGATGTTCAGATTGCATTAGTGGCTCCCTTGGTCTGGCAAAACTCAAGTCTGCTAATTTGCTTTGCATGGTCACTGTAAGGCCAGTCTAATCTGCCTGGCTGCTCCTGATGGCATGTGCTGAGTGAGAGTAAAATGAGGTCTTGTTTCTTTCTTAGGGTGGAGTGGAAAAGCTTTTCAATGGCTATATTGGTTAAGCTGAATCTTTGTCATTTTGTATTAATAGTAGATACATCCAAAGCAATGGGCACATGATTAACAAACCAAATGGATAAGTTAACCTTAGTATTAGTAGGTTCCAGTTGGGAATAGAAGCCCAACAGGGCCGGCTTTAGGCTTATTCTACCAATCTCCCCGAATCGGGCCCCATGCCTAAGTGGGCCCCGTGCCCAGTGAGAATCTCTTCCCTGGCTAGAGGTGCCTTTTTAACTTTTACTCACCTGACAGCACTCCAGGTCTTCGGCAGTGGGTCTTTCGCTTGCTCTGGGTCTTCAGCAGCACTTCGGCGATGGGTCCTTCAGTGCTACCGAAGACCTGGAGCGAGTGAAGGACCCAACACCCAAGAGCTGCTGAAGACTCAGAGCACCGCCCAGTGAGTACAAGCCCCATGTATTTTTTTACACATGGTTTTGGGGGTTTTTTAGTTTTTAGTCATCACTGCTGGGGCCCCGTCGAAATTGTTCGAATTGGGCACTTCCTAAAGCCGGCCCTGAAGCCCAGATACACCAAGGAGTTATTCATGTACTACTTCCAGTTCAGTCAGAAGCAGGAAGTACCAGAAATCTCACAGGAGACCTGCCTTCATAACGTTTCAGTCTAGTTTTGCATGCCAAGACATTTGGATATATAAGTATTTTAACTCCTTGGTGCTTATTAGAACAGAACATCTGAATGGCTTAGTATTTGCCTGTCACTAACTAGCACACTCTAATAGTTTGCTGCACAACCTATGGGGTAGATTAGTGGTTATAATCTGAGCAAGGGACATCATGCAATTGCACTGCCCTTGAATCAGAGCAGGGAGGGAACTGTGACTCTGAGAAAACAATTCCTCCCTGTCTCCTCCAGCTAACTCTTGGGAGGAAGTCATTTGAGATTGGTTGATATCAATAGTAGATTACATCTCGCTCTGTGCCAGCTGAGCTTCTCTAGTTGGTGTGTTGAGGGGTGAAGTCAAGACTTTCCCCACCCCATCTCCCCTGACTCCTTCTCTACCTGCTTGAGAGGAGAAGTCTCTGGGGAAGTTGCACCCCCTCACTCCTGTGACCCACCATAGCTGGCAATGTTGGTAGTCCATGCCGCAGAATTAGGAGGGGCCTTACTGCCCTGCATGGGCTTGTAGGCCAAGCTACATAGTTGCTCTATAGGGGTACTTCTATACATGGGTTATGGTGATCTTGTTCCCCTCTCCTTGCTGTGATTTTACAGACTTGAGCAGCAGCTAATCTCTGTACCTTGGTTACCTCCTCTCACCATGACACATACAGTAGGGAAGATAAAGATGATGATGGCAATTGTGATGTTGGCACTCTGAATCATTTCCCTTTAAAACCAAGTGATGTATTCATGTAATGAACAGGAGAAAACATAGACAGGTTAGGCAAAAGGCACAGTGTCCTAATGAGACAGAAAACATGGAGGCAGTGTAATGTAATGGTGGAGCTCACCTCTTACTAGGATTAATAAAGTGTGAGTTTTTTTTCTAAATAGAGGATGGTAAATGACAGGTGACAATTGAAGTGAGGAAGGGCTAGGGAGGCCAAAGAGAGTTTTTTTCACTAGATCCTTCTATGTTGTAGGATCACTAATGATTGGAAACAACCAGCAGTTACAGGTTGGTCAAAGACTGCCTGTGTGTTCTGCATGGGTTCAGAGTGCAGGAATGGGGAAGAGATTTGCAAAGCTATACACATGGTACGGCTTCTGCAGTGAGGTGCCTGGTGTTGTTGGTGAGCAAACTCTTCAGCTAAAGAATATCCTTTTATTCAGATCACCAAATAGGTGATTTGCAGACATAATAATTGGTTACTGAACACTGTAGCTTGATGAGAGAAGTAAATCCACACAGAGACTAGGTAGGAAAGACACTATTCCATGGCTTCTCTGCTCTGCTTTCTCTTTCACCCATTCTTCCCTTTCACACCTGCTGTTCCAAACTTCTCATCACCACCCCCTCCATAACTGTGTATTGTAGTGACCACAAGTCACGAGTAGTCAGACTTTGCATCTGTGATTTGTTTTGTTCATGCTACAATGTTTAAAATTACCAGTTTGAGAGAGTGGCACCACTATTTTTCTCTTACATTACTGATACAGTGGTCTGTATATTCACCAGGAAGAAGGAATAACATTTTGCTTAAGGCTTAGTGGCCTGGATGATCATGTACAGTGAAGTAATATTCTGCACTGCATAGTTTAGTAAACTCCAACAATTACCTTAGAAGCAGCACTCCTACTGTGCCCAGTAACCCTGTAATAATCCCAAATCAAAACATAAAATAATACTTCATAATGAGACTGCTGAGTTTTGGTCCTTAAATATTGCAGCATGTACCTCTGGGTTTCTCAAAAGAATTAAATCTATTGTAGGACCATTGCTTTCCGAGTTTTGTCCTGCTATCAGAATGGGAATCATCAGCCTCATGAAGGAGAAACATGATAATCCCATAAATGGTTGGGGCACTCCTGTACCTCATTTAAGTCAAGTGGTGTCAGTCAACAGGTGAACAGAGAATGGAATGGGTACATAGGAACTATCCCTTCAGTCCACCACTTCGAGTAGGTTGTTATGATGATATAATGGTCTGTAGTAGTAACCTAGTATATTGCAGTCCTTGCAGGGAAAAAGTAGGGCCAAAGCTTCAAATTGGGTGTGAAAAGCACATTGAGTTGACATTACAGAGGTAATTCAAGAATAATCTAATCTCTCTGCCCCATATCCCCCAAAACACAAAAGCTAGCCTGGAATGAAAAAGACTCTGTAAAGGCATCAATGATACAAAATAAAGTGACCATTGTACCCACAAAATCATTTTATGGCCTCACTCTGCAGCCTATGGAGGATTAAGGGCTTGAAACATGTTTATGTCTGATTTGAGAGAAGTGAGGGTTTGCTGCAGAATGGTTATCAACTTAGAATCAAGGAATAAATGATAGCACAACAGTAGAAAGTCTAATGATTTGAATGAATAGAATGGAATAGACAACGTGTCTTAAAGACAAAGATGACTGAAGGAAATGCATTATTCTCCTGTGGTTTATTTCCAATCATTTAACCTATAGTGAGCTCAGATACAATCACAACCCTGCCTTTTTGTAAAACTAGCATAATTTTAACAATTAAAGATTGAAGCATGGACTTTGGAGATGATCCCTTATGGCCTACACTTTATTAGATTTATGTTACCTTTTGATATGTTCTATTTGCTGGAAACCCCAGCATCCTATCATTATGATTCAAACACGCTTTGCTCTCTGCTCACAAATAATTGATGCTCCCTTTGCACAAAGCATAGTTTTCAACTGATAAGCAGCAGGGTAATTGGCACCTTCACAGGATATTAGGCAGGGGGGAAAAAGCAAAAACAAAACAAAAGCATCACACTTAGCAGACAGGAAGCAGACAGAAGGTAACCAAATAATTGTGATATGTAAGTGAGGCTAAATGCTATTTGACAAGTTGTGTATTTTGCATTTCCTGTGATAAATATTAAGTTTTCTATTTATCAGCACTGGGAGGGAAATCCTTTCATGTCATGGACATTTATAAGAGTCAGATAATGTACATTGCTAGAGTTATCAGTACAAGCGGGTCATATAGCTTTAATATGGTTTGTTCATGTAAACTCCCTGTGTCGTTCTAAACTGTTGTACATGAAACAGCAATTGTGCTCCCTTGTTATTTTCCTACTGGTTGTGACATAATTAATGACAGTGTCATGTTGGATAGGTGGTTACAAATAATGCTAAATTATAATGGATTCCTGTAGTGCGGCATGCTACACGTTATGTCTACATACATGGGACAGTAAAAAAATAATGAAGGTTTGCTTCAGGTAGCCAAGACATGCTTTAATGCCTAACAGTTCCTTTCTTCCAGAGCAGATAAAAGCTTCTTGGCTGCAGTTGCTGGCAGTGTCACAGTGTCTCTTGAAATATTTTTAGTTCAGTTGACTTTGCAGTACTATTCTGGTAAGATTTTTGTGGTGTCCAGAAGCTAATAGCACTGCATTTATTTTGAAATTATCCTTTCAGGATATGCCAAGTGTCTGTTAAGACTAAAACCATCCAACAAATGAGTCCGGTCAAATGTGCAATCTTATCAAATTTAGCTTCTTAGGTCTGGTGGTGTTTTTAAATAGTGTGGCATTTCTCACAGGTCCATGTTTTCTTCATTCCTTTTTATTTCTATAGCTTATAGAATTCATAATAAACATACTGATATATCTTTAATCTTGTGAGTCACTCAGACACTGCTACTATGCTGGGCACAAGGAAAATGTCTATACATGTAGAAGTTGACAATAAACATAGCTTGTAACTCATTACATTGCATATTTAGCAAAAAGTCAGCTCTGTTTAATAAGAGGGATATCATTCATTGATAGATTCCAAACTTAACTAAGATTCATTCTTATTAGCTCTTGCCTATGGCTTGCTCATGATTTTTTTTTAAAATTAACAAAGTAATACAGTAATGAATTAGACCCTAATTCAGACTTGCCCTGGTTTTTAACATTTAATAGTTATTAAAATATCCCTTGGAATCTGCACAGGATGACAATATATATGTATGAGATTTAATTATTACTATAGGGTTGCAAAGACTGTACTGGCCTACTTTATTAGATAAGAATAAAGAGTGTCAGTGGAAATAAGACCTATCACATTATACAACAACCCATTCCCAAGACAAGCACTTGTGTCTGTCCTGATGATGGTGTTGCTGTATTTGTTTTCCAATTACATCTTGAGTGAACTCAATAGAGCACAAGGCATGATGGGAGAAATCTACTTTCACTGCAATTACTGTTTGGTCTGCTCAGAAATAGGTGAACAAACATTCTCACTGACCGTTCTTATTTGATTTTTGAGTACATTCTTTAGTTCTTGCACAATAATATGACCTATCTAGCAAAAGCTTCTTGTATTCAGTCCTGTTTGCTACAAAAACAAAAACAAAACCCCCAGGAAATAGAACCAATTTCCCCACCTTTTATGTTTAAAACATGCTCAGCATATAATCAATCTATGTTGTACTGTATGTAGAACATGCTGCATGTTCATACTGTAAAGCGCTTTATATTTATACTTATACTAATTATGAAAGATGTTCTTTTTGTCTTCACAATTAACAGCGAGGGCAGATGGTAACAGCTTAGTTCTAAGTAATATGTCCAGGGAAGTAGCCCATATTGGTGATAATTCTTCATAGTAACAACCAGATTGGGTCATTATAGCAGAGTGTTTGTTTCAAAGGAGTAGACACTGGACAGAATTAGGATTTTAAAAGAGCTCTCAAGTAATTTGTGCTATCAGGTTTCACTATAATATTGTTCAATATAGTTAACATCGTCCCATAAATATTTAAATTACAATTTTTAGAGACGCAAAACAGAACACAGACATTTAATTTTTCCCTTCTAAATATAAAGACAACTGTCATTTTAGTTGGAGAATTCTTTCGATGGATTATTTTAACTTGATGACAAGTCAGTTTACTTCTACAGGTGAAATGCATGCAGTGAAAATATATAAATGTTCATTCCAAATGCTCGCATTTTTAATTTTTTGAAACAATGTTAACTGCTTCATTATGATTATAAAAAATGCAGTCTCTGTTCTTACTTTTGCGCCCCACCTGGGTGCCCATCAGTGGGGCCCTCGTTGAATTCCGGGGCCTATTCTTTCTACAGTGTGTTTGTACACTTGCTTGCACTTTTTCATTCATGAGCACTTAAAATGAAGTATTTGGGGTGCTATGTGCAAAAGTTCCCTTGCCAGTCCCTTGATAATCCATCGAAAGAATTCTCCAACTAAAATGATATTTGTCTTTATATTTAGAAGGGAAAAATTAAATGTCTGTGTTCTGTTTTGCGTCTCTAAAAATTGTAATTTAAATATTTATGGGACGATGTTAACTGTCTGAATTAGGGTCTAATTCATTACTGTATTACTTTGTTACTTTTCCCCAAGCACCACAAAGCATTCACACCATCCTGTCTGCACTCATATCTCCATAACCTGCCTGCTTCATATTGGCATTCAGGATTCTATAGCTTTCATTTCACAGATTTCACAAGGATCAGCCTGCATGGATTCTAGCTACTAGAAGGACATCATACAAACACAATAAAACCCTTTTTAGCTGAACTCTAGTTAACCATAACTCTTGGTTACCTGAAGGCTAGATGTGCTCCCTCAGGGTTTGCTGTAGTTCCCATTCTACTCTGAGAAGGACATAATTTCATATCAGGGATTAACCAACATTTTTATTAACCAGAAAGTTTTGAGCGGCTCCTGGAGTGTTCACGGAATCTGGGTTCTACTGTGTATTCCTCTGACTTCATGTTGAGGCATGGGCCTACTGTATCTCCACTTCATGGGCCAAACTCCATGCTGGTGTTAGTGGGCACAACTCTGTTAACTGGAATGGACTATCACCTGCCTATGCAAAAACACAGCTTGATCCCAAGTCTTTTCACTGGATCGAAGGAGAAACATCTTCTCAGGGGTCTTTCAATCTTAGAAAAGTGAAGTATATACACAGGAGAAAGAAACTCCTATAATGCACTTTGTTTGTTCCTAGTTGCGCTAGCTTTCAAAATAAGGGTTTTTTGCATTGTATGAGAATAACAGAGGGAATGAAAGATCCATGCTACTGGTTCAAGAGGGAGGAAGGTTTCCTCACCCATTCTCTGCCACCGTTATTAATCTCTTGCTTCGCTTTGGTAACATAAGCCTAGAGTGACCAGACAGGAAGTGTGAAAAATCGGGACGGGGCTGGGGGGTAATAGGAGCCTATATAAGAAAAAGACCCAAAAACTGGGACTGTCCCTATAAAATCGGGACATCTAGTCACCCTATGTAAGCCATAACAGCAGTACCTAGTTACACTTTTGAACAAACGAACCCTAGATCAGTTTATTCTTCTCTCAGTAGTTGAACTTATCATCCTGCATGAGGAGCAAGGTCAGAGGGATGCGCCCAGACCGTTGTCTCTGTGTGGTAGCATATCAGCCCTTAGGCAGGCTGTAAAATATTTTTAAATGTGTTACGTGATGCATCACTGTAAAAGGAGAATTTGCTATAAAGCCCAGTAGTACTGGTCATTGCCAAGGATATGGAGATAAAATCTAACAGCCTAACTTTACATTAAGTGATTGCTGTAATAAAGGAAAGATGACTTGTCCTCGCACAGGACATTAACCCTGCATTGCTCAGACAATTAAGTAAAGTCATAAATTAAGCTGTAATCATGCTCATAAAAAGAAACCTACCTCAACCTAGGGATGAGGGATAAAAATATGCTTGAGGATTCCATGTCAGCATCTGCCTTGCAGGGCAGTGGTTTAGGTCACTGTTTTTCACGGGGTCTTGCTTTGCAATCTCTCCAATTGCTTTGGGTGCAGTGGATGCCCTTTGGCTTGAGGCTTCAAGGGGTTCAGGCCCAGAGTTCTAATTCTCCCTGCTGCTTTCTGTCCCTTCTCAACTGTGGCTGTTAATAGATGTTGCTCCTTTTGTCCACCTGTGTGCAGAATCTCTCCTTTTTGGCACAGGTCTGAAGCCATATACCTCCTTGGTTATGCTGTAGGAGTGGCCTGCTAAGCATCCAACCAAAGGGACACAGTACTTAACAGTTTTGCAAACCTCCATCTGGCATGTTGCACTTTTTTTTTTCTCTTCCATATCCAGAGTGTGAATTGAGATGGTACTTTGCATGCCAGGATGGTAATTTGGCATCCTTGGTACGATGTGCATTAGAAACTGATGCTAATTAGCGTAATCCCAGAGTCGTCATTAGATTTAATTAGTATTTGTAAAGCAGTCTGAGGTTTTTGGGCGACAGACACTATATTTAGCACAAAGTACTATTAATTATATAGCAATAGAGAGAGGGGAGTCAGGAGAACTGGATTCAATTCCCAGCTCTGCCGTAGACTTCCTATGTGACAAGTCACTTTATCTCCGTGCCTCAGCTCTCCAACTATAAAACAGGGCTAATAATACTTCCCTGCTCCCACCCTCTGCTTCTCGTTGATCCTAATGTCATTGTGGCAGAGACTTAGAAACTTTAAGCAACGGGGTCTTGATTTCAGCTACTACAGTACAACTAATAATAATAAAATAAGAGTATTGTCAACTGGGCATCAGCATTATGTTTACTACAGCATTGAGCAATTAAGCTTATTACCTCTGAAGATGTTACTGTGCTGTGGGAAATTCATCATAGTAAATGTTCCATTCTCAGGAAAGGGCCTTAACTTGTACACGTGTGTGTCCGTAGAGGTGAGCTAGCATCCCCATAGACTGTGCATCATTAGATGTATTTTATTTCTGTTCTCTTGTGGGAGCATTTGGTAATTCTCCAATGTTCTCCAACTTGTGTAAGGTATTACATATGTTCAGCACTAGAATAGCTTGTTGGATTTTTTCTGTTGAGCCACCCAATGTTCTTCATCTCAACTCCTTCACTAAAATTCAGCCTCTTGGCACAATCCTGTTGATATATTTTTCTTTTCTTTTCTTTTCTTTTCTTTTAAATAACTGTTTATTTAGGAGGTTTTAACAAGTTTACAAATCAATGCCACATAAACATCCAAAATAGAACAGTAATAGTTACAACACTGAGTTATTCCTTTTGTTCTGAGAACCAGAATGTAGTAATATAATCACAAAATCTCTATTTAGCAAGGTGTTACCATATTGCAATCCTGTCAACTCTTTAGTAACCAGACAGGGTCCCCACTTACACAGGACCAGATTTTGCTAACCTTACTCACACACTGAGCTGTGTTTTACCCTGCAAATAGTCTCATTGATTAAGGTACTGCTTGCATAAATAAGGATTTACAGGATGAGCCCCTAAGGGTATGTCTACACTGCAAGTGAAGGTGTGACTGTAGCACAGGTAGGCTAATTTTAATCTAGCTAGCCCAGGTAAGAATAGGAGTGTGGACATGGTGGCACAGGTTAGCAATCGGAGTGCAAGTCCTCCACGGACCCAGGGTATGTACTTGGATTGCCACAACATCTACACTGCTATTGTGACCCATGCTAGCTAGATTAAAGCTAGAACTGGTATGCCTACACACACTGCAGTCTCAGCTTTAACTTGCAGTGTAAACATGCCCTTAATGTGTGCCATCAATGAGAATTTCTATTTTAGATTAGGGTTTGAAAGAAAAGATCTGAAATAATAGAAACAAAAGCAACCGCTTAAAGAAAATGTAGAGCTATGGTAGCTCTTATGATGGGTAAAACTGTCATAAATTAAAGTATTTCATAATGTTTATTACGGCTTTACCCAAAGGAAATAATAAATGCAATAACTGCCTGATTAAAAATACCAGATTATTGGCTAAATTATTAGTGGCAATGACCCTAATTAACAAGGTAGTAAACTTAAAGACTTGCTGATGCTGCAGTTTTTCAGAATTCGTTTGTGCCAGGTAGGAATTTCCTAGAGGATGAGAAGGAGCATGATTCCTGGAAGAAACAACGCAAACAACAAATTAGATGCTAAGGGTTTTTGCGTTACTGGAATCAAGACTGCACTGGAGGTTGCAAGCTCTACTTGTCCTATAAATTTATGGCTCAGGTAAAAAGAAGGGCTCCAACATAGGCTCCACATAACCCACTGACCAAATGAAGAAGTCAGATAACAAAGTAGTTCTTATCTGAGCGTATCTTATAAGAACAAATTTTGTACTTTGGAAAAGACTGAGCTCTCTCCCACCCCCTTTCATTCTGTAGTTGTCTAAATCCCTGAGAGGCTGAGTCTAAAGACTTCATTGTTCCTCCACAAAATCACTTATAATTGTTTGTAATGAGGGTGGAGGGAAATATAGGTAGGCACAAACAAAACCCAATGGACCTGACATGCCATTTGCCTGCTATCACCTTGATTGCTCTCTCTGTACGCTGTATCCCTTCCTCCCACCCTTTTTCTGTTTCAGGTCTTTTTAAATTATAGGCTCTTCAGACAGTGACTTTGTCTTCCTATATATTTGTACATCACCTAGTACAATTAGTCCCTGATCCTTACTGGATGCTTTATTCCCATGTAGGCACTGGCTATTCTAACCATTTGTTCTGAAAAGCTTTCAAGTACGATGAACGATATCAAAGACCAATACGTAGAGTTTCTTTTCTGACAAGCTATGAGAGAACAGCCTTACTTGCCCATCATTTTAAAAGAGCCTCAACTTGGCCTCCAGTATCGTGGGTGCCATTTTGGAAATAACTGCAAACTTTAAAAATACTACTCTGTGTAATTTTGGAAGTTCAGATGACTGCAGGTGCATTTAATAACACTTAGATGGCTGTCTATGCACTTTGCAGGTTCATTCTCGTAGTTAGATATCCAAATGCTATTAAACATTCCTGCAATTACTTATGGGTTCAGAGCTATAGGGGGTAATTCAGGTCATTTTTCAAAATCAGGCACTTTTATATGCAGGCCTGGGCTTTAAGCAGTAAAATTAATCTTGCAAATATATGGTGGCCATAGTAACCAGAACAAAACTGACAACAGCAACCCACCTGCATGATTTTTACTTGGCCACAAACCATCAAAAATGTAAACTTCCCTTACAGCTCATATATAGAGTGCTGGCTTCTTGGTAGAAATATTTATCATTACACAAGCTTGACTGAAGAATAGCTCTGTGGGGCTTCAAAGCTTGTCTCTCTCACCAACAGAAGTTGGTTCAATAAAAGCTATTACATCACTCACCTGGGCTCTCTAGCATGATTTGCATATCTATTTGCTTTTAATAATTTCTACAGCATTTGGTGCATTTGGCATTTTTGTATTCAGGAATGGTGCAGGAAGAGAAGAGAGGGGACATGACTACTTATTTTTAAGAGGCATCTACAGTTTGTGATTACATGTCCCAACAACTAAAGTCCAGTTTATTGTCCTTACAACTGATTTCAGGAGCTTTTTTATCAGATGCTCAGTGCCCCAAAATGGAAGCATGAAAACGTCTAGCTGCAGGAAGTCAAAGTTAGAAACATAGAATCTGTCATGAGGTATGTCAGAGGATTATATTATATTATATTATTCACAAAACATTTGTAACTGCTTTTAAGTAGAATACACTGGTGATGAGAGTTGCAGTTTTATCAGGAAATCAGCTACATGGTGTAGTCCCAACAAAATCTTTCATATTTAAAAAAAAAAACTATTTTCATTGTAGCCAAGTAGCTTGACAAGTCTCTTCCCACAATATCATCAGGCAGCTGCTTGTTCTGCAACATGCTTGCTGCTACTGTGATTATCCAAAGCAATTGTATTGTAATAAAATATACATGAATTATGGTTACCAGTCAGCCTTACTGTTTGGAGCTGAGATCAAACATGAAGGCTTTGTATTCTACATTATATTGGTTTCAGGACCTTGCTTAAGATGAGGGGTAAGCACCTGCTGCATCATCCATTAATTATATGGGCATGCTTGGAATCTTTTACTATATTTCTTTCCCCTGATAGCTAATATTACACTTCTTGATAAAATGTAAGAAGGTGAGATGATCTGTCATTTTCTTTCATATATTTATATATATGTGTGTGTGTGTGTATGTGTTTGCAAAGCTTTCATAGTGCTTCCCCCTTCTTCTTCCTCCTCCCCCAACAATTCAGTCACTTTATATTGTAATACTTTGTTGATTATTGATTTTTGGTTAAGGTTGGAGCCCAGTACAACTGTATGAGCATTCGTTGGCTTTAATTTGATGTTACGCTGCTGCCTTCCACTCCATATTGACAGGCATCCTCTTATTTTCAGATTGGTGTCCATTCACTGATGAACACGCACTAGGGGGATCATGACCTTTTCTCTTATCCGGACAGCTCTTGGCTTCATGAACATTTTTTGCTGCAGGGTGTTATTAACAACAGGGGCAATAGAACAAAGAAATGAAGCAATGGAAAGCATATCAATGTATGAAATTTCCTTTATTAGGATTCCCCTGAGGACTGAGCAGTCCCTAATTACAGAGGTGTTACATCCTTTCTTGGAATAACAAACTCTACTTTAGCACTAATGAGGACATGATTTTGAAATCACTATCTAGTCATCTGCCTACAGCATAGATGCTTGTTAATTTATATTTGCCATAAACTGAATTTAAGAAATGGAAAACAAAAGAGCTAAACATTGGTTTCTCAGTACCTGCAGCCAACTAAACAACACATAACTAGTTTACACTGGATTTACATACTGCATTTTTAGTTTTGTGATTTACTTCTGTAAATCTGTTTTGAGGAAATCGGTGTAATTAGTGAAATTATACAGTTCATTTTTAATTGACTAGTTCAAAAATAGTGTCACTAGTATGATGAGTATGAACCGCTGTAGATAAGCATCTACATTTTTATATGCTTATATGAGTCTGACCTAAGTCTCTGAAATATGAGTTGGCTTACAAAACTCATAAGAATTGGCTTTACATGCAAATTGCTCGGCTTCTTGGTTTTGGCGGAGTGGGAATTGCTTTGAGGATATGCTGCTTCATGATATTTCAGTCTTTCCGTTCTTGGTCTCCTGTTGTAGCCACAAGTGTAAAATAGAATGCAGTCAACAATTTATATACTCCATAAGCCTATTTTAAATAGTGTCTCAGTGCCCTACATTGCATATTAATGCACATAAGCTGAACAAAGCTCTGTTCTCTAGGCAAAGTGAGACTAAGAGTTCCCTGAAGGAACATGAAGAGATGACTAGCCATTTTCCCAAGCTTGTGTCTATCTGATGTCACTTGGCTTGTCACAGATATTACAGCCCTTGGTGGTTATTTCATATTTTGTCGATCGGTAATCTGTCAAAAATACTGGTGGTATTTTTAGTTGAAAGGCCAATGACCCAAGTATACAATATTTCGTATCCCATTGAACAGCCTAGTGTGTACATCTATAACAGCCCTCTACTGGAAAGATTCAGAACTTCTCTGTGTCAGACAACTGGCCCTACAACTGTACTGCTAAAAGAGATTCCCCTTTACTGATGGGGCCTGTACATCCAAGTCCTATCCCTGTTATTGCTATGAAATCTCAAATGACCCATGATATATAGCACAACTGATGTACACTGTGAATGTACTTAAAAAGTAGCAAAGAGTCCTATGGCACCTTATAGACTAACAGACGTTTTGGAGCATGAGCTTTCGTAGGTGAATATGTGGGTATTCACCCACGAAAGCTCATACTCCAATACTTCTGTTAGTCTATAAGGTGCCACAAGACTCTTTGCTGCTTTTACAGATCCAGACTAACACGGCTACCCCTCTGATACTTAAAAAGTGTAGTCTGATTTTAGAAACATTACAAGTTTCAGAAATATTCTGTATGTTTAAAATGGGGACTACCATTAGAACCAGTGATATTTCTAGAACCATCTAATAAAGAAATTCAAGTTTGCCCATAGTATCAGGACTCAATACAATATTTAATCAAAACTTCATTCTGCTGTCATGCACTCTTTCATTGACCTTGTTTACATGTGTGGTAGTGTGTAGGGTAGGTATAGCTACACAGTGCAGTGGAATGCTCTGGCAGCTGGGAGGCAGTGGGGAAAGGCTCCAATAGTGGGGAAATGCAGCGAGAGTGGAGTCTTTCCCATGCCTCCCTGGAAGAAGGCCTCTACACTGCTAAAGATAGCACTGTAGATGTGAGGGGACACTGTTTGGGTGTGTTGAGAGCTGTTTAGGGATGTATCCTAGGTTTCAGGCAGGTAGAGCACTCTACTCACCCAAGGCATGCCTCACCGTCTACACTGCTGTTCATATTTGTGCTAGTTGGGCGTACAATATCTGCACGCTACATGCCACCATAAGTGTAGACCTACATATGGTTTCCTTTTCCTGCAGTGCTAATTACCCAGGGCCTGATTTGGTCCAAAATGCTACCACAAAGCATCTCTAACATCATAGTGGAGTAGGTTTTCTGTTGTACCTTCACTAGCTCTCAAATACGTTTCTTTATAATACACTGATCAGAAAGATTGAAATTGCTCATACTCTTTCCAAACCATCAATAGTGATGTCAGTTAGCACTTTCTCACATCACCAGTGGGAAACTTGATGGGACTGGTAGTGATTGCGGCTGGGCCACGTGGAGACTCTTTTTGCTCTCTTTCCACATCTCTGTACTCCTCACCCTGTTGTGGTGGCTTCAGAGCTGTGTTTTGTGGATTCTGCGGGTCTGACTAATCGCCTGTTTTGGCCTCTTCTCACAGAGGCCAAATTGGCAGAGACATGTGGAGTTTTTCACCTTCCTCGCAGCATCCCAGAGGCACAGTTAAATAGGAATAGGATTTAGCGATTAGTGGTAGTACTTGGAAAACATGTTAGTTTGTGGCAACTTGCAGCCAGTTTCCTATGCAGTTAAAATGAATCATTTCCAGAAATAAAAGAGCTGTGATTTTGCTAATAGACTTTGTGTTCATGGGATAGCAACCTTTGTGGACTGAATACAATAGTATCTTCTGTTCCCCTTGCAGGGAGATGAAGGGGTAGCATTGAGAACAGCGAGCTGAGTTCTAGGAGTAGGCTTAAAATACCTTGTATGTGGGAGTATTGGTGACAGGATGGGTAGCGCCCCTCCTCATATTAAGTTTACATTTGAGGCCTGTCACTTAAAATCCATCCCTGTGTTTGTCCTCATGTGCCACTATGTCCAGATCAATGACTGAATCACATTCTATGGCCTGGTATGAGCTTTATCATCTTCAAGTTGCCATTTAAGCATATAGGAACAGTCTCTCCTTTCTTACTCTTGACCCATATGGTTCAGGGATTGATTCAGTACCAGGGTTTGACCAGCACAAACCAAGCTGTGAAAAGTCAGCCTGAAGGTGGGACATGGTGGCATAGGTCCCACTTTGCTAGAGCCCAGAAAATGCGCAGGACTGGATGGAGAAAGTATAAGGAACTTATGAGATCTTCTGAAAAATAAAAGCTGCTTCCCTTACTGAGCCTCCTGGGGGAGGGCAGTAGTATTGCCACCTTGCCTCTCCCAGGGCTGAGTTTGAGTACACCATGGGCATAGAAGAAATTGGACCCTGTAAACTAGGAAATCATAAAGAAGAATAAAATGGGATAATCAGAGCACATAGCTCTTTCTGGTGCCCAGTTTAATTTAGCAATGTGTATAGATCATAACAGGAGGATTCACATGTACAGTGGGTGTCCCAACCCAATCTGCTTTATTAAGCACTTCGATGGTTCTTTACAACAAGATACACGTCTCTTCTGAGAGCTCAATTTCAGGCATTTCACTCTCAACCCCTGGCAATTCTGTCAGCCAAGTGTAAACCAAAGAAAACAGATAAGTGGCTCACTCCCTTGAAAAAGAAAAAAAAAAATGATACAAACAAAAAAATACTTGGCTTGAGCCTTCTCCTGCCCCAGACGCTCCTCTTAGCCTTTTCTGCCTGCCCCTAGAGATTTCAATTGTGTATTCAATATTAATCTCAGTCTTTCCCAGATGGCCAGCACATTCACGCTCCTCCAGTAGCTTTCTGACTCAGTAATGAGGAGGCCTGAGTTTGGAAATGGATTCGGGATCCCAAGCACAGCATGCTGATGGAAACAGGCAGGATGCTGAAGAAGACCAGCCTGCGCATTCAAAAGATGATTGTTGTACAGCCAAGAAATGCCAATTTATTGGCTTGCTAAAGCCAGCATTGACTGCCAGGGAGGATGCTAATTGTAAGATGAAAATGTAACTGCCATAGACAACTAACTTTTGGGTACTTTTTGAGTGATAGCTGTAAGGATTTGGCCAAAAGACTTCCATAACATTAAGAGAAACTGCATGGCTAACTTCCAGCACCTCAGGATGAAAGTATCAGAAGAGAGAAAGCAAAACAGCCCTGTACAGTTAAATTGCAATAAATACTTTCTCTTCCTCGGTGAGCTCACAATGATAGATTTGCAAAGCACATTTTCTGATCCTGTGTGTATCTGCAAGAACTAATATACCTGCACGCACAGTATTCAGTGGTCTGCTTTCAAACTAGGAAAGGAAAAAAGCACACAAACTGAAGGAAAGCCTCAGGTGGCTGATATATTGCATTACAAGAAATGGCCCTAACACTAAAAGGAAAGAAGGCAGAAGATGTGCAACCTTTTCTGTGCTGTATGCCTGTATTGTACTGTGAAAGAAAGATTGAAAAGCTAGGAAGGGAAAGTAGTGGAAGTGGTTGGCAATCAAATGGGTTTCTATCTTTTTGTTTTAGAAGGACTTAGAAGCAAAATTTGAAGGCCCTTGTTTTTGAAATCTCTTGATGACAAGACTATATTAGAGCCAAGGGTAAACACAGATCCATAATCTACTGTACTGTAATGTAGTATGACATATTAAATGGACAATGTCAAGGATGCCAGGCTGAAAAGTCTAGCTTTAAAATGTCATATGATATTTACTTTCACAGTCACCTAATGACCCTCTGAAATAAGGCCAGATTCTCTCCTCTGATATAGTCCAAAAATGTACAAATTCAGATTTGCAGAACTGCAGTGGTAGGAGAGAAACAAGTACCCAAAGCTCACGGTGATGAGTGGAGCCTCGGAATAGTGCCAGGGCTCATTCTTATAGGATTCTGAGCATCCTCGACTCCTAATAAAGGCAGTGGAAGCTCACGGTGCCTAGCACCTTACAAGATTGGACTTTTATTCAAGTCTGAAGGAAAATAAGCTGATGAGAAGTGCTTACAGCTAGAGTTGGTCGGGAATTTTTGACAAATAATTTTTTCATTGAAAAAGTCAATTCATCAAAACTGACATGGTTTGTGAAACTGGGATTGGGCTTCACGAACTTCCCAACTCAAAAATATGTTGAGGAAGAAAGTTCCGCAATTGTCAAAATGTTTCATTTCAGCATTTTCTAACTGAAAAATCCCAATTTTCTGCCATTTGAAATGACTTTTTGTTTTGAAATTTAACCTAATTAGACTGAAAAAAGGCAAATAAGGGTTGAAATTGAAATGAAACATTTCAAAATTATTAAAATGAAATGTTTTATCTGACCTGAAATGAGGAAGGGGATCAGTTTTTTCAGTTCAAAAATGTTTTTGATTTTGGCTTTTCATTCTGATTTGAGGTGGGAAAAAAATTCTAACTCTCGAAAAAACTCATGGGACTGAGAATCTTTCCTGCCTAGTTCTACTTACAACAAATGTTTTGTTGTGTGCTTCAAAGTCATTTTCCTTTCTTGACTGGTGTCAAATAAATCTCTGAGACTGATAGCCAGTGACATGATGTTTTTACTTATATTATGGTAGTGGAAGTATTTTGCTCTTGCTGACTAGTTCAATATGTCATAAAACTACATGAAGTCTTGATCCAGCACAGAATATCCACCTCAACCTCTTACAGGCCACAGAGGCCTTTAGGACCCAAATCCTGGAGCAAAGGCGGCCAGTCTATTCTGAAGAAAGTTGATCCTACCATGGAAATCTATTTTATTATTAAAAAAAATCATCAAAAATAACCCTGAGTGAAATTTATTGAGGAGGTAAAAAGATTATTTTCTACGGGTTTCCATATCCACGAGCACGCACGCACGCACGCACACACACACACACACACAGAAGGAAAAGAATTACCATCACTGTTACTTAGTTTACATTGGTTGTACACAAAGTACAGTACTGGCAGTCAGTGTGCACTGTTTTCAAGTATGAGCCAAATTCATTCCTACAGAGGTTCCCTTAGTTATAATGAAATTACTCAGGGGATGAGTTTGGCCCTTTATCCATTATTGACAGAGCTGATAGTCTCTTAGGACCAGAGTCAGTGAAAATTCCATCTGCCTTCCATGACATACTCTTTTCTAGGAGAGGGTTGATTTTTATGTATAGAAGCGTGGGAGCACATTGCAGTGGTACGTGCTGCACATAACAGTTATGCCTATCTGCATGTTCACTGTGCCCAATTTAGAATAGGATCTCTGAGAGAAGTATTTTTCTTGGTGTCTGTAAAACTGTTGAGTGCTGGGGAGGGTTCTGAACAGCAGTCTGCAATGGAGATGAGCACAAGCAATACAAAAACTGGCTGTTCAGTCTGCCACAGAGGCATTCATTGGCATGTGGGTAGGCTGGGTATTTTATGTTGAGCATTTTGTTTTCCATTGGTCAATATTTTAATTAGAGTTGTGTAAAAGTTTCCGAACAAAATCTGAAAACCAAAACCTGGTTTTGGTTTCCATTACAAACACAAAATTTGCTTAGACCAGATTTAGACACAGGTTTGTTGAAGTTTGCTAAAGTTTTAGGTGAATCTGGGGCCTGGACTCATTTTCAAGTAACTGGGATGATCTGTGGTTTAGGGATGAAAACCTATAGTACTGACTCAGGGATGAAGACATATTCTACTGGTGTGCATTGAAAATGATGTCAGTGGAGCTATCTTAATTTACACCAGGCATGGATCTGGCCCAGCAATGTTTGCTTTGATGCAGCATTGCCAAAAATATCTGAAACTAGGTACAGATTACCGCTTTCTTGATTGTGGACTCATCTTGCAGGGTGCTGACCACCTCCTGTGAGATGTTAAGCTCCTCAAATTTCCATTGACTTCAATGACACTTCAAGATGCTCAGCACTTTTAGGGTGACATTTTCAGAAGTGCCCAGCATTTAATTCAATGAGAGCAGAGTCAGGCCAACAATGAGTGCTTTTGAAAATCCCACCCTAAAAGGCCATTTCTTTATTGTCAGGCAACTGACGTGAGGGCAGTCTGGTCTAATGATCAGAGTGGACATTAGGAACCAAGGATTAAGGTCAGCGCCAGAGTCAGAAGCTGGAGTCAAGGGTCAATGCAGGGTCAGTAGTCAGAATCCAGAGCCCTGGGTCAAGCCAGAGGTCAGGACCTATAGCAAGCAGAATAGCAGAAGGAGGAGTTCAAGGCAGGTACCTCAAGGTAACACAGGAGTAGTCAAGGTGGTGGGCATTGAGCAGCCAGCAAGCTGCTGCTGTCTTAAAAGGCAGCCTGCTGGCCTCTGCAGCCAATCAGATGATGAGGCTAATCAGGCAGCCTGATCCAGGCCAGCCGTATTGATAAGGTGACCTGGAAACTAACTCTGCTGCAGACCCGGGTTCCTGACACTTATGCAGCTAGAAGTCATAGATATTTGAAATTCTGCAATTATTATTGGGGAAAAAAGATCAAAGTCTGCCACCTTTCACACCACTGTTCAGACAAAAATGATCCAAGACAACCCTTGAGTCCTGAAAGCCTAAAGAAGACTGGTGCTGCTTCCTGTGCTCCTGTAATTAGAAAGGCCATACAGATTAGCCAATGTGCATATTTGCTGTTTCGTTCTGGAATAATAACCTCTGAAGAACACAGGAACAAGGATCAAAGATCAGAGCCAAAGATGGTTGGGACCAAGGTGTTTTCACAGTCTCAGAGGTCCACAGGCAAGGCAGAAAGTTAGTTCAGAAGACTCCTCCGTGCATATACTACAACCACCCTTCACCTTGAATCTAAATAGACACACACTGGGCCAGGGATATGACCAAAGCAGTCCAGCAAATACCTTGCAAAATGGCTGTGAAAGGAGAAAGGAAAGCAACTTGATTTTAAACTAATTTTTACTGTATTTGTACACTGACAGTGCTCAGAGGCCTCAACTGGGATTGAGGTCCTGTTGTGGTCGACTTTATAGAAAAATAGAAGTAGATAAGTTCCTGCCCTAAAGAGATCTGTATTCTGATATTACTCCACCTCTGTTTAACATCATGTGGGGCACTGTTGAAAAGACTTCTGCAAAAATCTGCACTAAATTTCAGTAGCAAACTAGCAAATTCAATTAACCATGATGAGTCTTGGTGCTTTTTGTTTAATGATGCATGTACAAAATATGCTGTAGCTCAATATTAGTTGTGATTGCAGAGATCATGTATTTATTAATATATCTTGAGCAACACTGTATATGGAGTGTTAATATAATCCTACCCAACAATTCTAGCCAACTATTGCATGGGAAAATATTGCGGTTATTTCTTTGACAGTCCTGATTTTGCCTTACTGTTAGTTCCAAGTGAAAATGTTAGCAGGAAACAAGCTGTACAATGATTTCCCTGACACATATAAATAATTATATTCACACACATATAACTGGCTAGAAGTATTTTTTAACAAAGCTGAGGTAAGTAGAGGAAGGAATATAATGGCCAAGGGTCAAATTGATTGACAGACAGACTGTGCTCCAAAAGATTTTTTTGCTATGGTGAGGTGCTTACTTAGAATTACTTTTTTAAGCTTGTTATTCTCTAGGAACTGCTGCAAAATTGCTACTTTTGAACCAAGTGATTAAATACCAGGTTTGAGGTATGACATTCTTGTGACATCTGTAACATTTTGTTGAGAGCTTAACTGAAGCTATTTAAGTTCCCTACTGCAAGTGTGTTCTACAGGGAAAATATATAACAAAACATGCTATCAAGGGCTTTTAAAGCATTTGTCATGCATCTATAAAACCTCACCAGAAGAGCCTGCTGACATGATTGTAAAATAAAATTATATACAACTGTAAAAGGATTAAAAGTCAAATATTCCCTGATATCCCAGGTCATTTACATGTTAAAGAATGCTGTGGAATGAATTATGCTGTCATGTCAGGAGCCACACTTCAAACCAAAATCTGCCAATCATATAATGCTGAGTTTGTTGGGCCTTAGATACAGGGACCCAGCCAACTGCCTCAGGCAACATCCATACTTATTAGACAACATAGACTCCAGGGAGCTTTTCAGAGCATGGCCCTCACCACCTGGCTAAAGCAGAGAGCAATGAAAGACAGCACTACAACAAAGCACTAAGTGACTACAGGACTGGCTACAGAGCATGAATCCAAGGCCTCACAGGGCAAGTAGGCTTAGTCCCAGGGGACAGACATGTTAGGTTTGTATTTCACGTTTCCTTATTTTTAGCACCTTTGTCACGAGATCACAGAAATCTTAATAACATGCCTATTGCATACGCTGATGACTATGTAGCCTTTGCTTAAATTGGCAATTCTTGAAATTAAGCAGCGGGTTCTTTCAGTGTGATGGATCTTCTTGGGGTTTTGTTGTTGTTGTTTCCTGAATTTGGAAATGGGCAGATGTAGGGTCAGATTATTGATCTGCTAGCAGTTTCTTCCTGCTGTGTTATGTATCAAAGCCTAGAGGGAGCTATCTATGTATGCTGGCAGCTCGGAGATTATGATTGCTCTAAGGAGGACAGACCATAAATGACAGAGCTGATATTTTTTTTGAACGTTTTCTTTACTCTTTTAGGAGAGTCAAGTGTGAATATTTTCTGGAAAAAGCCCACTTGATGTGGGTTTTACAGATAGTTCTGTGGGCTGCTCAGGCAAAGGATTGGAAAATAAAATGGAAAAGCTGAAACGCTGAAAGAAAGATATAGAAAAATAGCATCTGTGTCTTAGGCAGCATCAATATTTGTCTTTATACATTACAGAGTAAGCTACAATAGCATTCACACAGTGCTTTTCCACCCTGCTTAAAATGGCTGGTCAGTACAACCTGCTCTGTAGCATAATGACCAGCTTTAAATCCATCAAAGTGGAAGGCTTAAAGGTAAAGCCTAGTACAAAGTCATATTGCAGAGGTTCAGACATGGAAATCCAGTAAATTTTATTTTCTATTCACAGTGGGGTGGGGGAAGAGAAACACTTATAAAGCAGGAAGATACCATGCTGGGTACTGGGGATGTCAGTTCTGCTTCCTTAAACATATCACTTTATTTTTTCAATTGCCTTCCAAATACTGTGAGAAACTCTTGCCTAATCTTTGTATGTTTTTTATACATATAAAATAAGAAAAACAAAACAAAACAAAAACCCCAATGACCTTTGCCTTCATTTAACACTAGCTTTTAAATACAAGCTACATTCAAATCAGTGATAGCAATAGCTTCATGAAACATTTATTTTAGCCTTTATCTGTGTTACAATTTTGGCTTGGATTTTTTTTTCCAGTAAATATATATAAGGGAATGAGTTACTCTAGATAATTAATATTTCCCCTCTGATTTTTTTTAAACCGTTCCATTGCTGTATGTCAGCCTTTCAGAGGGAGAGAAAGAGCGAGTGAAGGATAGTGCGAGTGTGTGTGTGTCTCTGTGCATGAGAACAATTCTGTAAAAGATTATCTTGCACACAAAGCAAATGGCCCTGCCCTCATTGTGAAGGCAGTGATTCCCCTGAGATTAGTGTAGAAGGAATTGCTTATGGTCAGCAGAGGCAGGGAGAACAATAGAGACCAAAATGGACAGCAGCAGCAGTCTGCTGAGATGGGTGGGATACTGGCCAAATGGCCATTGCAGAGCACATGGCATTGTCACTGTCACCAGAAGTGGCTAAGAGGTCTCAAATTAGCAGTAGTTATGATTAGCGGGTGGTTTAAGAGATACAAGGCCTAGAGAAATGATTGGTAATTGAGACATCATGGTATACATCAAGTTTTTATTCCCATATATTACGTACTCTATAGTCAGAGGTACTTTTTCCCCTTGCTCATTAAAAGAGAATTATGAAATCACTTAAAGGAAAAATTAGTGATAAAGATGAAGGACACAGATTTAAAATGTGGTTAATAAAAGGAAGAGAAAAGATGACCAAATTCATCAATTCCTGAAAAAAAATGGGCACTGAATTTTATAGAGGCCATTAAAACTCCAGCAGTCTTTTTTGGTGAGGGACTGAATTAATATTTCTTTAGAATTATGTTGCATCAAAAAAACTGCAAGAAAAACAACTGTTACTCATCTGTATTTTATCCAATTTAAAAGGACTGGAACTGGATTTTCTTTTAATGTTCATTCTCCACACATCATCTCCTTTGTAATTTAAATAGATTGTGAATCTGTTTTTAGGAAAGATGGCCCAGTACCAGGGGATTCAGATCTAGATTTCAAAGAATCCAAGTCCAGGAGATAATTTAATAGACATTTTGAATCCCAGTCTATTTCCTAACTTTGAAAACAAATTTCAGGGGAACAGGAACCAGGCACTCAGAAAGATATTGGCTATTTGCAAAGTGTGATTACAGACCTGGATCCTCAAATTTCAGATCCGACATTTTTTTTCAGGGCCATCTCAGATCCAGTTCCATAACTGGTGTACTTCAGCACAGCTCCATTGCCTTCCATGGAATTATGTCAGTTTATATCAGCTAAGAATCTGACCCTCTATATCTTTGTTAGTGAAATAAACTACCTATTTTTAGTCCTGCACCAGAGAAACTTCACAGCAGGTTCAAGTCTTCATTTCATGGGCATTCTTTGCTGACTGGTCACTGCCCATATGTACACAATTAAAGAAGTTAATTCCATGAGAATCTAGCAATAGAAGAGCAAAACCAAACCCTAATTTGTGTCTTGTCTTGTTTTGTTTAAAAGGGAAGGTGAAGTGAGAGGTGTCTGTCAGCAATAGGTGCTGGACTGTGATCACTAATGCTTATTCCATGTGCTTTAGGCCATTGACCAGCTATTGGGATAACTTGGGATGGCCCCCTTCTCTGGAGAATAGATCCACCATTGGCCAGCTGGAGGAAGAAGATCACTGATTAGTCCCTTGCTCCGCCTTTTTATTAATATACACCCTAGCCTGGGTCCAGAGGAGCCTCTTCTTGCTCCATCTGAGCAACCCTACCTCCCTTTCCTGTGACTAATTTCAGAGTGCATTTTGCAGATGCTGCAGGGCTGACCAAATGCTTATTTGGGGGTCAGGAAGGAATTTTTTCTTCCTGTTGGAGCCAAATTGGCAGAGGGCTGGTGGGAGTTCTTTTTAGAAGAGTGAGCTAGGTCCTAGGGATAGCTGGAGGATAGTCTACCCCAAGTTATGGGTTATATGATAGGAGTGCTTTAATCCCACAGTGGAACCACTCCAAATGCCTTGTATGTGAGACCATGGGTGACAGGGTGAGTAGTGCCCCTCCCCTTTGTGCATAATGTTGCAACCTGCTACTTAAAAATCCATCCCTTATTTACTGCCACATCCAGATCAGTGATCTAAAGCTGAAAGCTTCTGTATCTCATCACTAGTTCCCAGGAATTGTTCGGCAGCTCTGAAAATCAAGCCATAGGAGTCTCAAGATGGGGACTAAGAAACTGAGACATCCATAATTTGAGGATGCTTTGGAAAATATTGGCCTTACTGACTACGGTGTGAATACATCTGCTGTGTGGCTGTGATCCATAAAGCTCATTGTTATGATGTTCTGTGCCTCACTCAGAGCTAATCCAGTTCCCTGAGTTGAATCAGGCCCTCACCACCTTGATTTAAGGATCCTCAGTCCACCAGAGGCTCCACATTTACTGTGTTGTCAGGTGCTTTCACTGGATGCCATCCTGGTCTCAAACAATGAGGAAGGGAAAGCTTCAGATTTCCCACCATAAGAGGGTGGGAGGAGCAGACCTGATAACTGTGAACAGAAGACTTGGCCTTTTAATACTGGTTGCCTTTTTAGTTTTGACAGAGCATTCTGGAACGGCCCCAGCTAGACATGGGACACTGGATGGGATTGGCCAAGGCTCTGAAGTGGCACTGAGCATTCTCTCTCTCAGGTGCTTGGCTGGTTCATTTTTGCTCCCATCCTCAAGGTCTAACTGATTGCAGTATGTTGGGTCAGAAAGGAATTTTCCTCTGGGTGAGCTTGGCAATGACCTTGCGGGGAGGGAGGGGAAGGGTTTTCACCTTCCTCTGCAGCGTCTGGGTGCGACTCACTTGCCAGGATTATTTTGATAATTTCCCTGCCAGAGACAAAAAATGCACGTGCAGACAGCACCTAAAATGAAAGGAAGCAGCTATAGCCCTATCAGATCTCCTATATTGTATCATATAAATAATGTAAAATACATGACTAACCAGACACGTCCCTAGAAATTAGTACTGCCAAGAGGCAAATAAGAACAAAACCAATGATGTTTGGATTGTATTTTTGACTGTTTACTTTTAAATAAATAATTGTTCCAAGACTTTATTTATTTTTGCTAAGCGTGAGGACATAGTATCTGACAAACATTCCAATAGCTGACTGCTTCTTTGCTGTGTGGGGTGTACAGAAGATTTAGCTTCCCTTAAGCCCCATCTCACCAACTTTCAAGAATCATGGGCTGCAGAACTGAGGACATGGTGCTGACTCTGAGCCTCCTATTTTCCTTGTAAGGATTTTATTAGTTTCTGCCATCGACATGTTTAATGTGGGAATGTACTCAATAATTTTTCATGCTACTGTAATTTAAATGCATTGTTTGGATCATACAGTACCAGAGGGAAAATATACATGGGGAATGAAGTAGAAAAGCATTCTTTTTCCTGTTGTTTCTCCAAGTCAAATTAGGTATAGGAAAAATTCTATTGACTGGACTTTAGTATACACATGTTCTATGTTACAGAGACAAGGTAGGTGAGGTAATATCTTCAGCCCTGAAGAAGATTACTATCACCAACAGAAGTTGCTCCAATAAAAGATATTACCCCACCCATCTTGTCTCTTTAATATCCTAGGACCAGCACAGACACCACTACATACATTTCCTATGTTGTCATTTATAACAAAGAAAACCCAAATGAACAAATAATAAAAAAATCCCCCAAATAAAACCCTACCAAAACAAAATACTACTATGCACATACAAGTTTTTTTCTAATGCACAACTAGAAGGCGTTCATATTGTGGTGATGGGCTGGTATAAGAATCTGTGTAGCCTAGAATGAAATGGTTACGATTCTCTGAATTTGGTGCAACCATACAACTTTCTCATTTCCGTACATTTCACCTTCTCTCAGAATAGGGTATATTTCTGATGTCTGCTATGTAGAAAACATTGCGAAGTGAGCATCCATTTTGTAACATAAGATATTGTCAGGACACTGGATCATATGTAGAAGTCTGAGAGCCTAGTGGATCAAAATAAAATCCTAATTACAGTAAAATGTTAGACATTTATACTGTATTCTTGAAGTAGTGATTAATAGTAAAGAAGTTTTTCTTTAAATACTAGGGAAGATATTTTTCATTCCATAGTTCAGCAAAAACTAAATAAATATGGTTTAAATCTTCCATTAAAAATTATTTGCCACTGGAAATTTCAGTTCCACAGGTGGCTGTTTCAGAAAGTTCTGAATGTACAAAAATTGGGGATTATAATGGAAACTCATCTCCAATGTTAACTACTGCACTTGTTGAGATTGGCATCCAGTAAAACATACGGTATGGAAAGTACTAAAAATTCTAGAGTGGATGCTACCTTTGAAACATACATACCTTCTGAGGATGTTGCTTTTTCGAATCCACATTATGGAGTAACTAACTGAGGGCCCATTGTCTGACAGAATAATAAGTCATGAAGTCCTGCACCAGTTATATTTTTTCTACACACCTTGTCATATTTCTACATTTCTGTGTCCAGGCAGTGTTTGTGCCTTTCTACATCTTCAGCATCAGTTTTGGAGTTAGTTCATACTAACTGTGAAAATAGCAAACTCTTTTTACACCAAAAGAAACATATAGAATGTGAGGAACAAACAGAAAACTCATTTCGCTGAAGACTATTTGCCGCCATCTACAGCTTTTCAAATGGAACTCAGGCTCAAATGAGATGTGCAAAAAAATAAAACAAATATCTTCCTCATAAGAAATCTATCTGAGCAGCAAGATCACTGAAAAGAAGAAGGAATCGTCCTTTACTCTGGGAGTCAGATCCTGCAATTCCTTCTCACCTCAGCAGAAACCAAGGAGAGCAGACCTCCAGCTGGGAGCAGTGTCTGGCCCTCCTTCTTCTCTATTATGAAGATCTCAGTGTGTTTAGGACTCTTGGACACTTAGCTAAATGGGACTATTTAGATCCAATGCATGGGAACCAACCCAGCCCTATCATGTTCTCACTTGAGGTGCAATGACTAATAAAACTTACGTGTGTGAAACTAGGCCTCAATCTCTCTTGAGAACAATACTTGGGTTCTTAAATCATGGTCGCAACCAACTATTGAGCTAGCATTTTAACATCTGTTTTTTCATGCCACTTAAAGTCATCAGTTGTTCAGTTTGGGCAACCAAAGCCACTTTGACAGCAACAAATCCAGAATTTACTGGGGCCCATGTCCCAACCACCTGTAGAAAGAAGTCAACCAAATGTTATTTTAAAACCAGACTACCTGTTTTTAACTTAAAATGAACCAGAGGGGTTTTGGATAGTGAAGCAGAGAACAGCATTTGAAATTTCAAGCAATAATATTCATCCTTGGCACTACCCTCTAAAATCAGCTGAAACAATTGACATGAAATGTTGTCAAAATAGCTTTACTAATATAATACAATGAGATTATTTGCATAAATATAGGTTTGCAGGAGTAAATTTGCTTATTCCTCATCTGGAATATGAAGGCTGGAATTTTCAAAGGTAGTTAGGTACTCAACTGGGAAATCCCTTCAATTGCTTTATATTCCCAGTAGAAAGTCAAAAAGCCCTTTAAACTTGGGTTTATTATTAGAAATACTGACAGAGTTACTGGCTATGCTACCCCTTATTAGGGAGAGGTGATAGTTAACATTGAGAATATCCAAGCCAATGTAACCCTGTTTTTCAACCACACCCTGAATTACCCCACCAAAAAAAGATCTTCCTGATATTTTGCTTATTTCATTTCATGCCAGGGAAGAAGTTTTGTGAGAAATTTGGTACAAATTAGTCAGCTGTGAATTTAAGTTTATGGGGCCACAGTCTTCTATGGCTGTTCCATGCCAGTGTAGCAACATGAAGAAGCTATAAACTTACCTTAAGCAACTTCGGCAGATTCCCCTTCTGACAAGGAAATTGTGAGGGGAGAGGGTTTGGGGGCATAGAATTGGTGCAATGGCTATAAACCTCTCCCATCTTAGTCCCCTGCGTAGGGAGAATATGCAGAGAAAGAGCTGAGGTTGCTCTAAATTGCCACATTTGAGACCAGCCAGTAGTCCCAGCTCTCATGCCAGCGCAGCCCTGGGAAGCTGCTCCCAAGGCTCTGGACGATGGTGTTCTGAAAACTGACCTGTAATTCATTCACTTTTGAAATGCTGGCTCATCAGATTTCCACCTAGATGATCCCAGAAAGGTTTGTTCAGTTGGCCTTGCTGAGGGACATTACGTTTTAGTGTTTCTAAAGGGCTATTTGGGGGAAGAGATCTTAAAAAATGAAGATACTTTAAGTAAATAAAGATTGAGGGGTGGGATACTGGGGAAAATCTGGTAGGGCATGGGTCGTGGAATGGGTGCGAAGTGGTGCATGGGGACTAGGTGGGCTCTGGACTGGAGGTTAAGTTCTGTGAAACACATAAATCAGTGTTCCCCATTCTTGGAGGGTTCTAGAGGAAGGAGGAGGAGGTGCGTGAGGGATAAGATATTTGCAGAGGGTGCAAGGGTCTCTAGGAATATAGGGAAGTAGGGTTTATAAAAGGTATGACATGAGGAGAGTGGGCATGGAAGGAGGTGTAGGCACTAGAGAGGCATAGAGGGTAAGTAATTTGTAAACAAAAAAAAATTCAAAATTTATATCTTTGAAGTTCTTTTATCACCCAAAAGACAGTGGGTCAGATTCTGAGTCCAATTACTCTGGATTTACATCTGTGAAAATCCATTGACTTACTGGAACTATTCTGGTTTTCATTACTGTTACTGAGAGCAGAATACGGACTAATGTTCTTTATAAAAATTCTGTATCTTTTTAAAACCCAAAAGCTAGGAAGCCTGAAAATGAGCAAGCCAGACATTTAACTAGTTCCCTGTTGGCTATAAAATTTCACAATTCACTACCACCACACCCTCCGTTCACTGCCCACCCAAATGTAACCTTGCATCCTAAAAGATGTAAACGTCAAAATAAAATATTACTAGGAGATAGGATTTTACTATTTTATATTTTAGAGATCCAGTCCTAAATATATATAGAGTGTGTGTGTGTGTGTGTGTGTACACACACACATCTAACGATGTTTACTTTGAACAAAATATACACCTTTTCCTCTTTCTTTTTTAACCTTATCTGTGCATTCTTGGGTCATGTATCCTTTGTGCTGACTCTGGTCAAAAATACCTTTTTGATGGAGGATACATGCTGAAAGGTAGAATTCTGAATTATGTTCTCTAAATTATCCCATGCTCAGAAAGCAAGTATTGATTTTAAAAATGACTGAGCCAGACCTTGCATTGCAGTCCCCCCAAAGCACAACAAACAGCAGTCATGTGGTCCAGCTACCAAGAGGCCACTATGCTGGCATCGTTTCAAAAAATCAGAAAGTCATCAATCAACCAAATAGTAATCAGAATAAGTACATGGTATCTAAAGACACATTTTATCCAGTTACATGCTCCAATTCAGTTAGCTATGAGGAGAATTAGAACAATATTGGGCCAATTACCAAGTCCACTTTGAGCTGTTAAGGTATTTATTTTGCTGTCTGATATAAAAAGAATGAACATAATTTCATCTGCATAGTTAAGCATTCAGTACCTTTCCACAATAAATTACCCAGCGTCTCTTCATGGTGCAGCATTTTTTACAGAGCTTGATTGAGAACATAGAATTTTACTGTAATTGGTTTCTGTACCTGTCAAATGATTTAGACACAATTATGTTTGGTTTGTTTCATGGAGGTTTTTTTTTCCTTTTGGAGCCATTACTCATCAGTGTTGCAATGGAACTTCATAAGCAGTAAAATTATGAACATCGGTGTATTCAAAATGTCATTGAATTTTATTTTAACAATACGATTTAAGGATCAATGCAAAAGGCACGGTTTAGAATTTCAGTCTCGCACAGTTCAATTGAATCAATAACCTACAATATTGCAATGCAGGATGCACTTCACAATACAAAATATTCTTGTTAAAAAACAAATATACAGCTTGAAAAAGACAACATTCAAGTTAATAAAGCTGGCTGTGTATATTTACCAGCTTCTTTTAGAAGATATATTTTAGGAACTGCCAATCAAAGCATAGATAATTCTTTGTCAGTAAAGAAAATAAGTCACACAGTTAACACAGTTGAATATTTCAACATTGCCATACAGCAGTTCCATTATAACTATCTCGTTTTTAAAAAGAAGCTTAGAACTCAAAACCTCAACCATTTAAATTTGCACTGTGATTACACATAGCTGACAAGTTTTCAGCCTAGATTAATCTTTTCAGAGACATATATTAATTGATTATATCCAATGTTTACTGTTTTATTTAAAAAATGGTATGTGTTTGTTGGTTCCCACTGTCCTCACTAAAATCTTGAGTGATTTTTACAGTTAAATTTTGCAGATCATTCTCAGTGTTTGGAGGCGAGGAAATTTTCTATCTTTCTGGTAATATTAAATGCAAATAAGGTAATGTTTTCTATACTGATAGCCCCCTGGCCTGGTTTGTGCTTTTATACACAACCTAACAGCACAGGTTACAATTATTTTTAGGGTCATTTCAACCCAGATGTGGCTGGAGTTTATATCACACAGCCACTCCCTGTTCTTTGTTTCCTTAGCTTTCAAAAGACTGCCAGCTTGAAAGAATGTGAAGATTTAATTACCATTTCACCCCAGAAGAGGGTGGCTTCTCCAGGTTGAAATACTGAGCTTGGAACATCAAAACTAAACTGTATGATTCCTGGCCAGTGCATTCGGCTACTTGAGAGTCATCATATTAACATGCTGTCAAGTCCCATGCCTTTCAAAAGCACTTACTCTACCCTTTCTCCTTGGGAAAAAAATAGCTCCTGGATAGCAGTCCTCCCATTTCATTATTCAAGCCAGGTGAATAAGCTTGACACACACAGTGGTGACAGGAAACATTTGAGCCTCTGCCTCTCCTTGTAATGATCACTTCTCAGGAATGAGATAATATGCATAAGTACCAGTGTTAATTCATTTAACAGAAGCAGCGTTCTTTTAAAAAAATTCAGGAATAGAGAGAGGTTGAAGCACCAAGTTGGTGCTCCAGTTCTGAAACAGAAAACAGTATATTCATGTGTCTGCATGTGTATATGTTATACATATTAAATTTAAATATCCCCCAGCTAAAACATTCAATAACATTATTTTAAATATGCTTCTAAAATTCACGGGTAACATTTTCAAATCTGTTTAGGTGCTTTTGAGAATTCCATTAGGATACCTTTAGGTACCTAAATACCTTTGTAAATCTAATCCTAAGTGACTAATAATGTCCAGGGGCCTGATACTACTCGCAGTGGCAAATTACCCCATCTATCTATCTATGTTTTTATACTATGCCCACCGCAGTACTATTTAAGGCCCTTATCCAGCAAAGAGGACTTCTATATCTGTAGAACATCTGAAACATGGAAATCAGACCTTTCTTTATGGCATTTAACTGATATTAATATCCATCTATACAGCAACAACTGCATTTTTCAATTCACTTAGACAATGATATCATTATCTATCTATTCTATTGCCATTCCCAATTGCCATTTTAGATCATATGAATGATGATAAATGGGAAAAAAACATATGTTGGGTTTGGGGGGGTTTTGGCAGTGGGAGCAATTGCAGTGCAGAAAAGCATGTTGCTCTGCTTAGAGACATGGGGCGGAAATCAATACTGTGAAGGTCAATTACAACATTGAAGTCATATGACTTCCAGAAGAAAATATCTTTATTATATCAAAAATTCATACAGCAGTTTAAAAATTCATCTGCCCTGATCAGGGACTACATAGAGGAAGAATGCAGCAGCAGTGTGTTGACGCTACTATAACTAACCCTTTTTAGAACTTGAAAAATTCAACCACATGCAAAGTTTGCCATTTATGCACAATGATTAACTTGTATGAAAAATGAACTTGGCCTTGCTACATATAGTGTTGCTTGACTGAAAGTGTTAGGAACTAATAATATTTACAGTGCCTATCCCTGGATGACTTCAAAAATGTATATTTGGAAGTAATCTCAGGAAGCGAGTCTAAGAAATCTAATTACACCTTCTTCTGGCCCCCTGACCATGTAAGTTACACTGATTTGGACTCAGGTTTATCTGCGAGATAGGACGCCCAGAAACAATATACCAGGATGACTTAAAGAACTGTGATTCTAAAGTGGCGAAGGCTTGCAAGAGTTTGAAAGTTGTTACTATAGAAAAAGTAAATACCAAGGATAAGAAAATCATCTTAGAAAAGTGCAGCATGTTGTCATCTTTGGGGAATAGATATCAATGGATTCTAGAATACATGCAAACATCCAAATCTTTCTTTTTAAGAAAAAAGAGAAAAGAAAAGAAAGAGAATACAAAATATTAGAGACATTTTAAAGACCATAATTTGGATTCATTGAACTTGTAGTTCAGACTGAAAACCTAATTTAGACTTCACATCCTCTCATTTGGTTGACTCAAACTAGTGTAGAAAATAATGTACAATAGAACCCAGTGGGAGGAGGGAGACGACAGCATACAGTGAAAAAAATCTGTATTTTAATTTCAAAGGTGATAAAAATAATATTTAGTGGAGTAAAATCCATGCCATTCCCAGGGATGGACCTAACTCATTCATCCTATTGTAGTCTGTTCTGTTTAAATTTCTGTTTTCTAAGAAGACAAATCTCTTCCTCTTACTCCTCAATGCCTTCAGGAGTCTTTTCCAGTGTAATGTGCAATGCTTACTGAGGCTACATATTTCTACTAAGAAAATGTAAACTACTCTTATTTTCTACATTGTAAGACAAGAAATGCATCGCTTTAGACTAACAGGGCCATCTGCACCCCAGCAATGAAGTTAACAGAGGCAAAAGGATGTAAGGGAGGGCAAAATTTCACCCATGGTTTCACAAAAGGACATTATTATAATTATTCAAAACATTAGTCGAGCATTATAAAAACAAAAACCAACCACCACCAATGACAACCACCATAGGGAAATCATAAGACAAGTATCAGAAGTAGTAGAAATATCTTTTCATAAGGACAGAGTAGACATAGATGGATACTCTACATTTCCTCTGGAATGAGAACCAGCCATGTTCAGACACTATTAACAATGGAAGGAGTAGTCTAGATGACTGAAATGGCTTATTCTCAGGGAAGATGTGTTTTTGCCTAAAAACTCATTAATCTGAAATATCTTTTGAACTTGCTGAGACTGTTAAAGGATGCGTAGGCAAGGAAATTCAAGCTATACACACGGTCCTATCCAGCATATGTCCATAAAATACCTCAGACATTGATTATTCTGGAAACTCTGAAAGCTGCAAAATGCTTCCTGTTACTTAAAGAAGGGCTGATTTAAGGTGGTGGTTTATTTTCTTCCTTAAAGTTTCATAGCAGTGACATTTTTCTCCGGGTACATTTTGGCAACCTGACAGATTTTCATCTCAACTGCCTGATTTGTTAGTGGTTTTGGTTTCTGGAATGGATATTAGTTATTTTGGAGTATGGAAGTCATGAGCAACTTCAATGGAGGCAAAAAGGAGGCAAAAAATTCTTACCTATTCTGTAGTTGCATGTGGGGATATCCAGGACAAGTCTCACCTGGAAAGAACTCATTTCCATAACCATCTCCTTTGGAAATGCACTAAAATCTTGAGTGGTAGACAAAACTTGTCTGATTTCCATATCCACCTCTATTCTGCCACTAATGGGGTACAGGACTAAAAGCAGCTTGACCTTGGGGAAAGTGGCCTTTATATCTAGTGCTAACTCCTTACAATCTAGCTGTCCACAAAGACAGAACTCTTAAACGTTGGCAACACAAATTTAGATCAACTGATGATGGAACAACTAGGGTGGAATGTGACTAGGTCATCTCTATCTCCCCTGGATAGTCCTGCTGGAGAATACAAGATACACATAAAAAGCTTCTCTGTTAGGTTCACTCAGGCTTGTCAGGAGCTCGCATGGGAGGATAAGGGACATCTAGCAGCCCTTTTGCACTGGGGTGGAAAGGAAAGGAAAAGGTGGTCTGGGTTCTTTTCCAACTCTGCCAATCACCTGCAGTAACCTTGGACAAGCCATTTACTTGCTCTTTGCATCAGTTTTGTTGTATGTGAAATGAGAATTAGGATGCTTACTGAGCTCTTAACAGTGCATTGCAACTGTGCATGGAAAGTGCTCAGCCTGGAACTGCTCTCCTTAGAAGAATGCAACGTGCAAGTGCTTTGACAAGTTCTTAAAAGTGTGTCATATGAAAATGTGCATTTATAAAGACATGGCAATTGAATTTAAAAAATATATATTTTTGTATCTTTTTCCCCAAACAAATAAGGGACAAATTTTATCCCTGAATCTACTATCATCCTTTTCACAGTTTTTTCTTTCTTTGCATCCTTAACAGTGAAAGATTTTGGGGAACCTTTTAGAAGATAAAAGTGAAGCAGCAAAACACAGGATTGTAGCTAGTTCTGGCAAATCTCAGTTGTAAGAGTGAAAGTTTGGGTTCTCCCTTCAGCATGCATTTGTTTCCCAGTGGACTAGCATAACATTAAGTGAAATTCACCTACTTCAAACAGGTTTCTCATTTGCAATTTATGAGAGAAGGAAATGCATCAAAGGAATAAAAGCCAGCAAATGGTGAGAAGTTAAAAGCAGGGGATATCTAGGCTTCTGAAAAACTTGTAATTTAAAGTTAACAGGTGCTGTCATTCTATGAATAAAAATAATTTACCTCCAGAAATCCATAGCTAGTCATCTGTTTCTTCAAAAGAAAATCTCCATTCTAATGTGATACACCACACTGGAAGTTTTTATTTTAAAATCTCTGGTCTCTAGTAAACTACAGAAGTCACAAGCTTTCAAAACTGATGGGATACTGAACAAGTGCCAGCCTTCAGATCAACTGGTAGAACAATTTAAGGTGAGGCAGTGGCCTGACCTCCGTAATGGTAGCTCACTGTTTTGACTCTTGATTTTGCCTCCATTTTTTTCTGTCTTTGAGGCAAATTATGGCTTAGGGAAATATTACTGCATTATCTCAATACTCAGCAGTTACTGTTATTGTGACAGGAGCAAGCACTAAGAGAAACAGCTGGGAATAGCTGATGCTTGTTTTCACTCTCGTTATTAATTACTGTCCTTCTCTACCATCCAAATCTTTAGAGCAACTTCTGCCCTTCCTTGAAGTCACCAGGGTGACAATTATGAGATGACTCCTAAAGGTGACACAACAGGAGGAAAGGAGATGCCAACCATCATCCAGACCAAATCCTTCTCTTCTGCCAGGACTGCCAACAGAAATAAGAGGCTGCACAGGAAGTGTACAGGGAAGTGCAATTGCTTCTTCTTCTGTATGACAGCGGTGATGCTGTTTCTGCTTCTGTTGTTGCAAACTTGGACTTACAGCTGTTACTATCCCTGGGTGAATCTGCTGCCTTTCCATCCTCTATAAGTATTATATCTATTATTTTCATGAATTGATAAAAGTTCATATTCATATTGAAGCCAAGGAGTTTTGCATGAATATAGCCCAATACTATAATAATAGAGTCAGAGGAAGCTTCTTAGAAGCTAAAGTGGCTTGCCCATAATTGGATCTTGTAGCTTTCCATTTAGCATTTGGGAGTTTGGGTGATAAATTATTTTCTCCCCTCTGTGCAGTCTCTTTTTTAACTGTAGTATAATGACTTAGATAGTAAGCCTTTGGGGCAGGAACCATCATTTATTCTGTATTTATACAGCACCTATCATAATGGGGTCCTGGTCCATGAGTGGGATTCATAGGGGCTACTAAATTACACATAAATATATAATAATAATATAATTAATAGAACACCATTTATCCCCTTCCTTTTTTCCATCTCTAATTTTAAATAAAATAAATCTCTCAAACACAGTTAACAGATTTATACAAAGCAACTGGACACAACATCAAATATGCAAGGATAAGTAGAAAAATCTAACTTAGTTTGGCCTAGGAATAAGTTACTTATTCCTCCCTACTGCATGCTCGTAATAATAATAATAAATACTTTCCACTGTTATAGTGCCTTTCCTCTGACGAGCCCAGAGCAATTTTACAAACATTCGTTATTTAAACCACACAGTGCTTCTTTTCATTATGCCCATTTTACACAAGAGTGAGCGACTTACTGAAGGTCAATCAGGAAGTGAATGGCAGGAATAAAACTTGAATGAAGGAGTCCTGACTCCAGGTTCATTGTGCTAGCTAATAGGCCAACCACAACATGAAGAAAGAAACCTAATTTTTAGCAGGCTCTCTCTCTTTTGAAGCAGGTTGTCAGAATCACTGTTACACAAAACTAAAGCACAAAAACACTTTCACAGATAAGTTTTGTTTAGAGTATCAAGAGTAGAAATCATCCCTTAAAAGACCTACTATGTCTATTCACTAGGCAGTCAGTAACTGATCCTGATATTATTTTTCTAAAAGTCCTTTATTAACCTATATTGTTTCCTTTCCTTCATTTCTAAAACAGATGCTCAGATCAGTGCCACTGAGCATGTTCAGTTCATCCCAATTACAGAGAGTGCTCAGACGAGTCATCAGAGTCTCCCCACAACATTCCTGCTTAAAGGAGAGTATTGCATCTGCTGTCCAATAACTCACTGTCTGGGCTCCTGCTATCTGTTTCTCTGCATTTGGATGGAAAGCACCACTATCTGATTTGGCCGAAGTAGCGTGAATTCCCTCTGCACAATAAGATGCCCTAGATTTTTCATTCATCTATGGTTTTTAGGGAGTCTGCCCTTAAAATTCATGGCAGACAGTTGAGAGGTTATGTCCTTTTCATGGTTCACTCAGGGAATTCCACAGACATCTTCAGTTTGCTCAGGCAAGATTTCCACCTCTTGCTCTTCAAGCAGAAGAGAATTTCCATTAGCCTTTCATACTGGTCTTAATTGCCAATTACCAGCAGGTACACAGCTTAATAATGCAGCACTGCTTCAATCTTATTACACGTGCCATTTGCAAACATGGAGTCCTCTAAAGAGAAATCTCTTTTCTATTAGCCGAAAGAGGGCTAAAGGACTCTGAAGAGGGCCGTACAGCTTCTTCTAGGTGTCTCCAATGCCTCCTTGTCAACTTGAGAGCTCCTAGTACATATCCCTGTGACATCACAATTTGTTCCTGTTAAAATACTTTATGTCTTCATCCAATAGCAAGGTCAAAAAACATCAAATATAATTGGATTTATCCAGCAAGGTAAAGAGAATAAATGTTTTGCAAGTGAAACTTGGAGGTTTTTGAGAAATGAAAGAGGCTGTATACTGTGCTGGTGCTGTATTTTTTAAGTTTACTTTCTATATTTTCAGCAAGGCAGGTCAAAAGCATAATCTAGAGGGGGAATTTCACTATATTAAAGGCACTAGCAGTTTTCTCTTGCAAACTTTTTTTTTTAAATGGTATCAAATAATGTACAATACCAGTGCTTACAAATATGAATTTGCATCCAGATTCGCATGGAAATCAGTTGCTCTCTCTCTATAGACTGGTATGGATTACCTCTGCATTTAAATCTTAAAGTTCAGACTAAATTAAGAGTCATAAATTAATCCTTTCCTTATTGCTAGGGAAATGAATATTTCCTCTGTTCCATCTGGCACAGTCAGTATCCTGAAAACCCCGAGTCCACTCTGGTGTTGTATGTAGAGCTAGATATGAGGAACTGCTCTCTTCATGGAAATAAATTGATGTAGAACTGAAGAACAGGTAAAACAAAAAATAACTGACCAAAAAAATAAAAAGCTTTGTTTTTACTTCATACATGAACTCTTCGGTCGAGGCTTAGGAAATACAGAGAGCCTTGCATGAGTCTTGCCAGTGCACCATAGGAACATCTGTCACTGGCCCCAGAGGTAGGGCATGCCTTTCTGAGGGGAAGACAAGGGAAGTAATGGGGGTGGGAGTGCATCCAACGATTTCTGGAAGAATGCCCCTCCCATCTCCTTGGAATTTGCTGCATTAATGCTGATCTGATTTGGCTGGCCCTGAGTGTGTCAGATTTACTTGTTCTCATATTTACTTTAGGTATCAACAAGTTTGCAATTGGAAAGTAATTCTTCGAGTGCAGCTTGCTGCTCATGGTTCTTGTTGCCTTAGTTGGTCAGAACACTGTAAATTCAAGCATAATGATATGCATGCTGGGTTTTTGTCCTTTTGGAATTGAATCTCATTCATGACTGACAGCAGAATGACCCTTGCCAGGTATAAACAAAAGTCAGAGGGACGGTTCACAAAAAGCTATTCTGCAGATCCAACTAGTAAGGATGTATTTTGCCTCAGTGATGCTTCGTTCCATCGAGTCTGCTTGGCATCTTGGCCATATCTCATAAGTCTGCTTTTGGAGTTCCCCTTAACCTAAGTGGGGCTGTAAATCAAAATGTCTTCATGCACAATTCTTCCCTGAGCATCTGATTACAATCATGCTGCATGCTATTTGTACAGGGATGTTTAAAACTGCCTATAAAACAACAGCTAATTGCTGATCTGCTTAATTAAAGAGAGCCTTTTGTTGTCACATTTACAAAGATAAATGAAATAATCAGCTTTGGACTAATGAGCGATAATTAGATTATGCAGTCCGATAAATAAAGACAAAATCCTGGAGATTGCCACTATACTCTGGAAAGCTGAAATCACAATGGAGTTTAGAGTTACATCGTCTATTGCTTTTATTTTAGCTACAACGGTCTGGGTTATTTCCATCCTGAATGCAACTTGCCGATCATAGCTTCTGGGAATTAATGACTAAAGACATTTTACTATAATTTAGCCACTCCTCAGTGGTGTGACTTGCCAATATTTCCCCCAAGGTTCCAGCAGTTTCTTCAGAATGTAAACATTCATTTTAAAAAAACATTCTCGTTCTTATGGTTTCATTTAGAACTGGTCAACACTCAATTTCCTTTTAGCAGGAAATTCTGATATTTTGAAATGAGTTTTCATTCCAAATCAGAATTAAGATAAATATTTTTGAAATTCCCTATGAAATGGATATTGAGCTTTGAAGAATTTCCACTTTGACATTTCAAAAGTTTCCAAAACTAAAATCTTCGAAAACAAAAAAAAATGCATTTAACAATATTTTCCCATAAGAATTTTTTTGAAGTTGGCACGTTTAAAAACATTTTGATTTAGATTAAAATGGTGTTTTTTCATTTAAAAAAAAGTTTAAATTAAAAATTTCCCACCAGCTCTAGTTTCACTTATAACATTACAATCTGAACTGACATACTTTGCCTGAGATAGGCAGGCTTAATTAAATGACCACATTTATTTCTGTTGTAATTCCACTGATATAAGTGAAGTTACATACCACGAAATAAATTTGACGCACTAAATCTAAGAAAAATGAGTACTTCCTTTTGTTCATCTCACTGCGTGTTAACTCTGGTGTCTAATGATCACAGTTTAAATGTCAGTATTGACTGGTGTGATCATTTTAGTAGAATAATACAATTTCTTTGGGATTATGGGTCTTTCCTGACTCTGGTTCTGATTTCTGGTCTCCAGAAAGCTCAGCCATAAGATACATTGATCCTAAGAAATAAATACATCTTCTTTTTAATTCAGTGTCTCTCACTTTTTTTTCATGATATCTTGACTTTTCACACAAAAAATATGGCAAACTCAGCAAATACCATCATTAACAGAATGAAGAAATATTAGAATAAAACATTTAGGTTTTAGTTGCAGATTTCTCAGGTTTCTCATTTCTCTCAAACACAGTAATGCATTGGCTTGTCTGTAGGTTTACCGCTGGCCTCTACTGCACGGAATCAGATTTGTCTGTCATAAGCCCTATATGTAAAAACATGGCCCCTGGAGTCCATGGAAATGTTCTTGTTAAGTGACAGGGGTATTAACTTGTTGGAACCCTGACCCATGTCATGTGACTGGTATCAGGAAATAAAAAGTAAATCTTACCAGTATTCTTGTGTGATGCACTCATATTACATGGAGTCTGCAGAAAATGGAAGTTTAGCAATATATCTTTCTACATGTATGTAGAGTGCTCAGCACACAGATCCCCAGAGTGTCTGGACTTGGAGCTTCTGGCTGCTACTGTGATACAATCATAAGTAATAATAATTTCAGTCATTTTCATAAATTTTCTCATCACCTCTACTTCCTCCCTCTCCTCTGATCTTCTCCCTACACTGAAATCATATTTCTGAATTTGTGGCTTCACAACTATTTCCCTGGCAGCAGGCTGTGATGTCACAAGCCCAGGACTGCCAGGAGTAGAGGAAACCTCTAATCAAATATCTAAATATCACCAAAAAACACTGTCCAAGGTAACCAACTTTCTGTAAAAGTGGTTTCTTATTTCTCACTGGCTGTGGACTAAGAGTTCCCCCTTTAAGCATTTGTAAAGGATTCAAGGCCTCCAGCACAGCACTATTAAGGGATTCTTCTTCCTTTGTGGCCATGGCACTCAGCCTTTAACAGCCAAAAAGTCACTTTGCCAATAGTCGCAAAGAGCCAACAAAGAATGGAACATATTTAGGGCTCTATTGAGTCGTTTAGCCAGAGGCCTGCATGGAGAGCAGTGAGGAGCTGCTCCATCCCAGCAGGAACTTGGAGGGCATCGTGCCTCAGGCAGAGATTGACCACACGTCCTTCTCTGCACCTCTGGTCAATACAAATGAAAGCAGAGCCATGGACCACGTTTGGCTGGCTAGCACTACAGTGCGACCATAAGCAGCACCTGCACTCAGTAAAATGCAGAGTGCAACTGTGGTTAGTGCCTGCACAGAGGTCATAAGTGTCATAGAGCTTCTTGTGCCTTTGCACAAGATCTGCATACAAAAAAAAAGTGTGCAACCACTTTAGCATCGAGTTAAAAGTAGATATTCTTTCCCTAGAATGTGACAGCATGAACAGTATTAGTTAGCAGAGCTGTAGAGAGCTGAACGCTTTGTGCCAGAGCCTGTTGCCTTTTCTTATGTTGAAAAGTCCCATTTACTTCAATGAGGTACTCATAAAGTTAGTTGCTGCTCAGGAAGAGTAAGGATATCAGAAGCTGACCCTATGATAACAAGTTGTTCAGTTCAGCATCGTTTGGTTCACACTGAATTTGGGGTTTGAGTTCCAGCAAACAAACAAAGCAAAGTAAAAACTTACCTGAGATTACCAACTTGTGCATGTTTTCCAGAGGGAACTGAAAAAACACTACTGGAAAAGAGCATTACTGGAAAGGGCTCAGACACTATGGTGATGAGTGCAGTATAAGAACCTACATAGAATAGCATTGCAGAATTTTACGGTTTCCATTTGAAACTATAAACTAGAAACCTTTCCTGCCTCGTCTCACCAGGAGCTGTCTCCCCCTAGCAATCCTGGGCACTCCCCTTGCCTTTTACTGTCTTAGGTGGGCAAGACTGTGCCTGCTCCTGACCTCTTTGGTAACTAGGAATGGCTGGCTTTTCCTTTCTTCTAGATATTCAGAAGAATGAATGGCCTGTTCCCCCATATTCGGCTTTCAGGGAGTCTGTGAGTAAGAATGCTTTTCATCAGTCTATAGAAAAGATTTTCAAGCCAGAAAGCAGCGTGTCCACCCACCCACCCATTCGGCAGCATCAAGACAGGAAGCACCGCTGCCGGTCCCACTATCAATGCTTTACCTCATTCCGGAGCCAGAAACACACAGACTGCACCATGGCATTAAGGAATCTAACTGACAGGGAGATGTTGCACATACCAAACCCAAACCTGAGGCCCTGCAGGAGTGTGCAGCTATACAATATGTGCAGTATGGATGGAAAGTCACATAGGGTGACCAGATGTCTCGATAAAATCGGGACTGTCCCGATATTTGGATGGTTGTCCCACATCCCAACCAGTCTTTGGTTGGGACGCAATTTGTCTCTATATTTCACTCCGCCTGCAGCACTGGTTTATTTTTTTGTTGTTTTTTTTGCTCCGCCAGCAGCACTCGGCTTTTTCGTTTGTTTGTTTTGCTCTGCCAGCAGCACTCGGCTTTTATTTTTTTGTTCCGCCAGCGGACACTTCCCACCCCATGTGTTCTGATATTTTTTTCATCTCATCTGGTCACCCTAAGTATACATGCATGTGCCCCAGAAGCTTGCAGCTTTCCACTACTGCTGGCGATAAGGTCACCTTCATGTGGACATATTACAGAACTGGCACATGTTTTCAGCCTATTTTTCTGTATGAGATTTCAAGGCTCTTAAACCTAGATTTAACTAGTTAATTATTTTAATGTCTTCAGATTCAAAGCTTGATTGTTGCCCAGTATTAATGCTTTTTTAATTAAAGATAACCAGCCAAACCTTCCATTTAAGCTCCATAAGTTTCCCCTATTATCAATACTGTATTTTTTCTATCCTTATACAGATCATGATACAGACATAAGGAAGAAAGGTGGGGAAGTGCATTTAATTAAATTGCAGGCAAAGGTCAAGTACCTGAGTCATATGTCAATGTAAAGTGAAGAAGACTACAGGAAAATATCAGGGAAATAAGCTAGCCAGTAAACAAGGCCTGCTGAAAAAAAGCTCTTTGACCCCACTCCGAAAGGCCTACTGTAGGACCTTCCATCTTTATGGCCTGATTGTACCACCTCTGCTCACAATACATAATATTTACTCACACAAGTAGGTCCGTGATCAGATGGAACAGTGAATGAGTGCTGCTCAGCATGAGTAAGGGGGGTGGCAGGACTGGATCCTTTGTTATGGGAACGAATAAGGGCCACTTCCTTTTTTCCCCCCCAAGGACTGTCTAGAGCAGTGGTGGGGAACCTGCAGCCCATCAGGGTAATCTGCTGGTGGGCCATGAGACAGTTTGTTTACATTTGCTCCCAGCGGCCACAGTTCGCCATTCCCGGCAAATGGGAGCTGTGGGAAGCAGCAGCCAGGATGTCCCTGCAGCCCGTGCCACTTCCCACAGCTCCTGTTGGCCGGGAACTGTGAACTCCGGCCACTGGTTGCTGCAGGTGGCCGTGCAAAGGTAAACAAACTCTTGCGGCCCTCCAGCGGATTACTCTGACCGGCCGCATGTGACCCATGGCCCATAGGTTGCTCACCACTGGTCTAGAGTGCTATATACTATACCATTAAAAATGGCTTGCACACTTAGCAGGGGACAAACCACTACGCTGGGGTAATACCTTTGTGGGACATGGGGAGGCTAAATCTGATTTTAAAAACTGAGATCTTGTGATCTTAACAGCTGGTAAAACTCCTGTGCTGGGATACCTTATGCACAGGGTAGCATACGGGGAAAAAATCAATGTGCGATATACCATGCCAACCAACTTAGAGAAATGAGGCTTTAGCCCCATTGCCTACTGCAATAATCAGAGTCTGTTCATTCCATAGGTGCCAACTCCATGGGTGCTCCAGGGCTGAAACATCCATGGAAAAAAATTAGTGGGTGCTTAGCACCCACTGGCACTCAGCTCCCCCTTCCCCCTCTTGTCCGCCGGTGGCCCAGCTGATCAACTCCTCCCTCTCCCTCCCAGTGATCAGCTGTTCTGCAGCATGCAGGAGGAGCAGGGATGGGGCACGCTAGGGAGAGAGGGCAGAACTGGGAAGAGGAGGGGCCGGGGTGGAGCAGGGCAGGAAGAGGCCAGGCGGGGGTGGGAAGAGGTGGTGGGGTGGAGGAAGGGTCAGGTAGGGGCAGGGCCTGGGGAAGAGCGGGTGGTTGAGCACACCCCAGGGGGCTGGAGGAAGCCGGTGCCCAGGGCCAGTGCAAGGATGTTTTGTGCCCTAGGCGAAACTTCCACCTTGCGCCCTCCCCTGTCCCCGAGCCCCCACCCTGAGGCGCCCCCCCACGGCAGCTCCCCCCTGCGCCCTGAGGCACCCCCTCTGCGTCAACTCCCCCCCCAGTTCACCCCAGCCCCGCCTCCTCCCCAAGCACACTGTCACTGCTTCACTTCTCCCGCCTCCCAGGCTTGCGGAGCCTAAGCTGATTGGCGCTGCAAGCCTGGGAGGCGGGAGAAGTGAAGCAGCTCACCCCTGCCCTCCTCCTCCCCGAGCACGCTGTCGCTGCTTCCCTTCTCCTGCCTCCCAGGCTTGCAGCGCCAATCAGCTTAGGCGCCGCAAGCCTGGAAGGCGGGAGAAGTGAAGCAGCCACGGCGTGCTCGGGGAGAAGGCGGGACAGGGGTGAGCTGGGGTGGGGAGTTCCCCTGCATGCCACCAACCCCCCCTTACTTGCTGCAGGCAGCCCTCCTCGCGCTGCCCTGCCCCAGCTCCCTCCACCTAAATGCTGGCGGCGACTGGGGCAGCCGAAGATCCAGCCGCCGCAGTCGCTGCCAAATAAAATGCCACCTCCCAAATTCTAGTGCCCTAGGCGACCACCTAGGTTGCCTAAATGGTTGCACCGGCCCTGCCAGTGCCTGTTGTTCATGCCTAACAACTTAGACAGTTATATAAAAATTTCTCACAAGTGTTTCCTTTTCTCCTCCTATACTGAAATCTGTTTTAGCCCTAAAAAAATTTGGGCAGTTTTCATCCATATTTTTCATTATTTATTATTTGTATTGTTACAAATAATATACCTAGACGCCCCAGTCATGGACCAAGATCGCATTGTGCCAGGCACTGGACAAACACAGAACCAAAAGGCAGACCCTGTCCCAAAAAGTTTACACTTTAAATTATTCTTGATCAGTTTTTTGTAATAGTTCTGCATGGATTAGTGCAAGGGATCATATCACATCCTCTTTTTATTAGAGACGGGCCAAAACTGGAATCCGTTTGAATTTTGGTGGGGAGGATTCTGCATCAAATCACAGAACCCAAATTTGTCCCTATGATTTTGGTTCTATGTTAGATTCATGGGTGAAGAAAAGCCTGTGTTCTGCTTCTGGTTTTACTGCACATAAAATATTGTGAGAACAGCTGATCTCATGAAACATCCACCATTTGGGTCTGAAATCTTATGAAAACCACTTCCAAGTCTTCAGATTGAGTTAGCGGAGAAATGAATCCTAGTCTACCCCTAACCTGGATCCAATGCCTCTTCCTTGCTCTATTCCTCCATTCTGTTCACAGAATCCAATTACAAATGTGCCGAATACTGCTGATAAGATTCTGTTCGTTATCTGGCAGATTGATTATATTGACTATTTATATTACACAGTTTTAAGTTTAGCTACACTGGCTCCCAACAAAAGCTTGCACGTATTTTAAGACTGAAGGTTATAAGAAATCAAGGTTTGATTTACCAGGCTCTGTGATTTATTGCCTCACTGTATCCCAAACCATCTGCTGAGGTTGCATGACACAAGGTTTCTTGCTAGAGCAGAGGGAATAACAGATAATTTAGTCCATTTTTTTCATGTTTTCTGTTTGCGATTTGTCCACAAACAGATCACGAAATTCTGGCTTTTATGTTTTATTCAAAATTATTCACAAATTCCTCTGTGGCATAACTAACCTGTTATGTTTGAAAACAGTGGTGTTGGGAATAGTCATGATTTGCAGTTAGCACAGCGTTTGTTACACAAATCACATGCTATTGCTTCTGTTCCTTGGTTGGATGACATAGGTCGCTAACCAAGAGAAAGTGAATTGCAAATTTTGCAACTGGCTGTAATAAAAATAGTCACTGATTCAATGGATGTTGGTCCATGCAATGTGATTTAATCTTTTAATTCTGTAATCCTGACCCATAATCACGTGACTGGGGCCAGGCAATAAGGATTCCTTTCTGTCCTGTGTGACCCTTTTATTACAACCCTACAACTCAATATTAATTTTTATCAAATATTTGATCTTAACATTCATTTTATTTTGTGCATTCATGCTTGTAAAGCACGACCACTTGCACAATTGTGGAAAGTGAATACACAAGGATAGCAAATGTTGAGAAAGTGTAGTTTACATCAAAGTGGGACTGGTAACAGAGAGCCTTTGGATTACGGAATGCCATTCAATGTTCTGAGCCTAGCACAATGGGGTGCAGACTTAGCTGAGATCTCTAGATGCCACTGTAATCTATGTACAAGAGAAACAGGGATCTTTGAGAAAGGGTGGGAGGAGAAAAGTCCAGAAAGGACTGGGTCTAGCAGCTAGGGTGGTAGAAGCAAGATTGGTTAGCGGACTGGGGACATGCTGGGACTCAAGGGCCCTGGGTTCTTTTCCTGGCTTTATCATTAACCTGTTATTTAACTTTGGGCAAGTGACATCTCACTGCTTGCTCTTCAGGACAGAAACTGGTTTCAGAGTAGCAGCCGTGTTAGTCTGTATCCGCAAAAAGAACAAGAGTACTTGTAGCTCACGAAAGCTCATGCTGAAATAAATTTGTTAGTCTCTAAGGTGCCACAAGGACAGAAACTGTATCTCGCTGGGCATGTGTGCGTGCTAGCTTGATTAAAGCTGGCAGAGGTAACACTAGCATAACTTCTACGGGCTAGCAACTTGAGTATGTACCCCTGGTGCCCAATACACTTGTACTAGCACAGCAAGACACTGCCTCCAAGTCTACACTATGGCCATTACCTGTGCAATGCTGGCTAGATTGAAGCTAGGCATATCCACGCTACAATCACTTGCAGTGTAGACTGGCCCTCTCTTTGTATACTCAGTGCCTTGAATACAGTGGGCATCATGGCACTACTATAATATAATGATGGGGATGGCATGGGTGAAGTTGAGTTGAGAGACAATGGCTTGAAGACTGAGGAAAATCAACTTTGGAATAAAATACACTTGAGTGAGTGTGAGGGAATAGGAGGCAAAGATAGAAAGATGAATGAATAGGAGCAGGAAAGAACAGAGAGGGAGCCCTGAACCGAAAGTGAAGGTCAAAAAAAGACTGGAGGATTTTATACTTTGCTTTGCATCTTACAACATTCACATTTATTTTAAAGTTTGAGCTTAAAAGAGAAATTGCAACCCTAATTTCATGCATTAATAAATCACCAATTCTAATACAATAACTAAACAGAAACAGTTTTAGGTACATATCACAGTATTGGCATTGTATATATTTATTGAAAATCCCCTAAATGTTTTGTGGTTGGCTAATTAGAAAGCTTAGGTCTTGAGATAGGTACAGATGGAAAACTCTAAAGAAAATACATACATTTTCTACATGTTATCCTTTTAGAATTCTGGCAGAGTTTCCACTAATTAATTATTTTGATTGTTTTACCCTGCTATAATGGCTTTCATTCTAAGGCTCCCAAAGCACTTTGCAAGCTAGATAGATGCAACTCCATTTCTGGAGTGAAGAGCTGCAGCCAACCAATGCAAAGAACAAAGGTAGCAAAGACATCCTCAGGATTAGAATATACTGAAAGTGGCAAATTATGTTATGGCTAAAGTCAAATACAATTGCAGTCTAGAGGTGGTTCTTCAAAATTGTTATTCTTAAATATGAGGAGGTTCTGGCCCCAGCCCATTGCAGGATATCCATAGATAAATTTGCTGTTTGAAGAAACTGCATCTTTAAGCATCTGTGAGTATAACAGTTCCACATATCTAATTCCCAGTATTAGCAAGGGAAGTTCGCAGAGCAATGAAAAAGTAGAGATGATAGAAAATGTTCCATCTTGATGTTTGTTTTTTAATTATGGATTTTTATTTAGGGGGGTGGGTATTATTAGCCAATGGAAACCCAAAAAATGTAGATGACAAATGAGAACAAAAACAATTCATTTGCATTAAAAAAAATGACAGGGAAAAAAAATCTCCCGTCAGCTCTATTAAATAGTCTTCAGAGCACAACTCCTCCCTCCCTGCAAAAAAAAAAAAAAAAAAAAAAGTGTTCAAGGGAACTCCATAGTTCCTTCTCAGATCCAAAAGAAATTAAGGGTCAGATCCTCAGCTGATATAAACTGGAATAGCTTCATTGAAGTCAACTGACTTCATTGGAGCTTCCACAATTTACATTAGTGAAGGATCTGGTCCTGAAACTCAATAGAAGGGGAGACCCCAAACAAGCATCTTCCCCAAATTAAAGGTTCCACAAAGGCTTTTCTTTTTTTTGAAGTTTGAACCACAAGGTCTGGGTTTTTTTCTTCCCTCCACCTTCTCCTTGTCTAACTGTAAAGTTTGATTTTTCATACAGCAGTTCAGAGATAATAAATGTTTGGTGGCAATTTGCCAGGTTGAACTCACAAGTGCTGAGCTTATTCATTAGTAGGAAATAGTGGTTCTCTATGGGGAAATGTCTCCAAACATGATTAGCACCAAAAAAAAAAAAAAAAGTATGAAAAATGTGTGCACTGCTAATCAATGGCAAATAGCTTCTTTATACATTTCCTGACACATTTAAAATGTTACCAAATATAAATAGCAAGGTAGGGAAAACTAGAAAATGACACCGTTTATCACAATCAGCTTTCTGACTAATCGGTTAGTAATACAGGAGGAGCGTATTTGACACGTGTATATGTATTCTCAAATATATTCACATGTAACTCATGACTTCCTAAAATCCTAACATTAAACCAATTACTTTTAACCCCTTTTTCATGGACAAGGACTATGCACTAAGGAGGAGAAGTGTACTGGTCATAGGTGGGAGGTTTTCTATCCTTCTGCACTTTCTAATTTTAGTTTAACCTGGTCTTCTGGAGCCAACAGCTGTATCTCAGCACTAAGAGAATTAACTCCCTGCCCTCTACTCTTGTGCAACAGAAGAGAATGATATTGACAGAACTGCAAATCCAAACAATGTGGAATAGCAACAATGTACAGACACAGTTGAAGTGTGAAGAATTAGCCCAGGGACTGTTGGTGTAAAGATTAAAGATATTTATAGTGAACTAAAGTGAACTTGTAAATGTAGTGCTGTTCTAGAATTAAAAATATGAATAATGATGAAACCCTTTTCATTATCTTACAAGCACATAACTAAATGTTTATTATGGTGTTATAATTTAGATCAGTGCACAAATGTTCATGGAGGAATAAGTGTCATATTACCTGCCTTCTAATCAAAGCTTCCCAGAAGCAGCTGAATTCTGATAGAATCCATTTAGGTTAACATAGCAATCTCCAGGGAACTTTAAAACGATTCTTGAATAATTTTCAAATCTAATTGTGTTTGCACTCCAAACTGCTTTGAGGGCTTTTCAAAATTCATTAGCAAACAAGTAAAATCCTACTGGATTGTTTGATTTATCATATGAGATTTCATCAAGATCATTACTGCTGAAATGAATCTCATGCTCCCAAAACTATGGGCCAGATATTGTCCTTACTCAGCCCAGTAGAGGTTTTGCCATTGACATTAGTAGGAGCTGGACCAAGTCTCATTTACTGAAAAATATGTTCCTGTAAAGAATGTATAATGGCTTGACTTCGAGCATTTTCTTCTGGATACATGTAGCTGGATATTTATGAGGAGAAAGTATAAAAATCATTAGCTCACAAGTGCAATATTAACAATAATAATATGCTGCATTCCCAAAGCGTCTTCCAAACTGGGATCTCAAAGCACTCCTTAAATATGAATATAAATAGATACAATGGGAAAGAAATAAATATGGTCTCATCATGTTTTAATTACTACTGTGAGTCAAAAATTCCTAAGAGTCTAGTTGCCATATTGACAGTTGGGCTGAAACAAATCATAGACTCCACTCTTCGGAAGGGATTGATGGATTGCAAAACGCAGCACTCTTTTGCTATAAAAGCTAGTTACGAGAGGTGATGCACACTCATAACGCTCACTGACTTCTGGGTGCTCAGCAATTCTCAGAATCAGGCCGTAGTGAGGGTATTGACCTCTGAGTATAAGGCATAACTTCTACGGATACAGAATCATGGAGTTTCACGGAGCTTCTGTTCTCCTGAAGCCACAAAATCTTTTTTTTACCTGACTTGAGCCCCTAGTCCTTTGATCAGCCATAAAAAGGGCCTGTTCTCAAGAATTCACCTCCATGACTTTGTGCCTTATTTGCATATGCACAACTATAAGTGAAAATGCAAACTTGAAGATACTGTATGTGATTTGCTAACAGAATTGCACGTGAAATGAAGCCCAGCGCAGGAGCATGATGAGCCTTCACAGATTCAGTAGTCTGCATTAAATAATTATCAGATAGGACAGTTACCTCAAGAGTATTTGTTACACCATAGTGTTTTCCTATAGTTAGAACAGAAAACTGTAGTATTTCAAACACAACTTTATGGTAACTGCTGGTAAATGATGATTTTTAGTTTCCCGGTAGATGATGAATTTCCATGCTCTACCAGTAAGGGAGTAATAAACAGGTCACAGCACATTAATAGGACCCCATGGTAGTTATCGGGATTTGCAAATAGGACAGGTAAAAATGGTTAAATGCAAAAAAATTTTGTTAATTAAATGTTATAGTTGCACCACTAAAATCACAAAAATATAGGAAATACCATAGTAAAGTTATGCTAGATTACATATCCTCTATGTTTTATGGCATATTTTTAGGATATAAACAGTAATTTATTAAGCCATTCATTTAATCTAAAAAAGGATAAAAAATCCTGTGCTATATAACAGGTTAACCTTACTGTCTGAACCTTTGCATTTCCTAATTTTTTGTGATTAACTATGAAACCTTATTAATAATGCATTAATATAGTATTTGTACAATTTAATTTCCTTTGTTTATTTTAAATGTAAAGTAGAAAATTAATTGCTTGTGCTCAATTATGTTACTCCCTTAGATCCAGCAAATACTTATGCACATGCTTAACTTCCAACTGTCATTTGGGTTTCAATGGGACTACTCATGATAGTAAAGTTAAGCACCCGCAGAAGTGTTTGCAGGCTCTGGACCTTAGCATTTAAAGAGCACCAATTACGCAGTGATGTTCACACCATATTTAAGTAAAGAGAGGGGGGGTGCTGATGTCATTTTTTGGCTAGAGATATTTTTCTGTTATACTGTGATAGCTCTTGGCTCCAGAGAAGAAATATAACTTTTGAAAAATGGACATCGTAGCATTTAAAGAATAGAGGAAAAAGGCAGAGACCTTGTAAAATTGCAGAATATTTTATTTTTCCCCACCTCTACCATTTTATTACATCCTTATTGCTAAAGCAAAGTTGTTTCTCCCCCCGTCCCAGCTCACCATTCCTAAGGATGATAAATATACATTCGCTCTAATGTAATCTGCCCTAGCACCAGCAGCCCCTATGTTTGTCAGGCACTGATGAGAGAACATGCAGTGAAATCATAAAAACACAGAGTTTAATTTAGCTCTGTTAAAAATCCTAGCAGGTGCTTACTGAGCATGCTTCAAAGTGATTTTTAAATTATTATTCTTTTATTGTTATATTTCCTTTAAATCAGACAAAGGCACTAGTTCCTATCGAGGTCTATCAATTCCAAATTTCAAACGGCAACCACTTTTCTAGTAGCTAGTTATTTTCAATGAGCAGTTTGGCCATCTCTGACCATTTAAAAGCAACAAACCACATAAAAGCACTGTGAGAAGGATGTACCATTTTGACTCTAAGGGTCTGTAGGAATCTCGGTATATAAAACCAAGGAAGTGGGGGGTTTTGAGAGAAATGCTCTTGTTCCTTTGTTTATTGGTTGACTTTCCACAGGGAATAAAACAAACTGACCAACCCTTTGATCCCCTTATTTTTGACTGTATCACATTCACTCAGCATCAGTACCTGACCTGTGTGTAAGTAACAGTGATGTTTACAGTATGAATAGCAGTAATTTTGTATACATACATCCAATTCACGCCTATTACTAGAATTATTTGACTATCTACTTTTTGAACTTTAAGAAATTGGAATGATGTGTGGATATTAACAATAGGGAAATAAAAATAGTAATTTTTAACCCTGTGATCAGTCTGGTCCGGCACATGAATAGCTTCATTAAATCATTATCAAAACATATTTTAGAAAAATAAAATGTGCTTATATGGAGCAATACTGAATCAGTAAATGAGCCAGGCACTGTTATCCTTATAAATATTATGTGGTTTTAGTATTCTGTGTGCAGAGGGGAATGCTGCACTGTCCTAGGATGTTTTCATTGTTGTCTAGCGTGTGGGAATTTAGAAGTCTACTTTTCCAATATGTTATGTCTGCAGATTAGAAGAGACACAGACTCATCCTTGGGCAGGAAGCTCCTGGCTCCATTCTCATTAGGGCAGATTGATCAGTTTATACTGATTACAGGAAATGACTGTTAACTGGGTGAATAAATAACACATCTGTATGCAGGGATAATCTTAAGATTTACAACTCCCTCCTCCAAAAATGATGATGTGGATAGCTGGGGGAGGGAGGGATGTTCCATTTGATCACAAACAGGTTATGTTTATTTCTTATTAACCTGTCTTTTGATGGCATTTTATTTTCTAATTTACACAAAGGAAAAATTAAGTATTAAAACTGTTCATTGAAAGTTTCCCATAACAGAATGAATAGAGCACATTCTGTATAGAACTCACGATAATTAGCATATATTGAAAACAAACAATAGCGTAAGGCTTATAAAACATGCCAGTCACTAGGCACATTGGGTCTGATTCAGATCATTGGGAGTCTTTTTATTGACTTCACTAGGCATTGGATCACTCTAATGCTGTGGCACAGTGGGCCCATTACAGACTGTCCTCTCAGATTAGCGGCAACTAAGATATCACTAAATAGTCAATCACCTGAGCCAAACATCTAAACTTCAAGGACATTTCATACCACCATGCAGAACACACTTACTATAATCATCACCAAAAAGAGATAAGGTAAGAGACAGAGATATCAGTTCATGATGTTAACAGATATCTTCCTTAGTAGTAATGGGGGGGAGGGGGCGCGCAGGAGTCTCTGAGACCTTTTAGTATACTTAGAATATTTTCTAACTTTGATTTTCAAATCTCAGAATCTGTTGATATTTTTCTCACTTTTTAAATGTCTTTCAAGTAACCTATTTATATGCAAATTGTTATGATCCACCTTAAAATTCCTAGTGTTATTTGATCTCCTTTCTCCAACCTGAGTCAGCATAATATTTCAGTGTCCACCACACTACATTCTTCACATGACAGCATTCTTTGCTTTCCAAAAGCGCGACTAAACCTTAAGCAGAAAGATGGATAAAACGAATATTACTGTATAGTGAATTTGTGCAGCAACATGTTGTTTATAGTAAAATTCTCACCTCCATTTGCTTTTGCTGCTTATTATAATTTAATAGGTTTTTCATTCAGTTTGTAAAGTGCCCCTTTTTAGCTTCTAGCTGCTAGATGACACCATCTGTGATTTCCAATTAAATTACTTTAAATGAAAATTCAGTCAACAAAAAGATTATTGCTTCTACAACTTCACGGTGGGCTTTGGGAACATATCTGTGTAATATGTCTTTCACAGAATAAGTGCGATCTCTGTTTGCGTCAGTTGTAGATTTCCCAGAGAATTATTTACTGGACATGTGCTATTTCCAATGTAATGTACATGGTTTTTAATTATTAATTGTCATCAATGACTGTCTCAGCCTTTCTCAGCAACAGGCAGTCAGAGGGACCTCTTCATCACGCTTTAGCTAGAAACTCATCTCAAAAAGATAATAACTGGAGATATACCAATCTCCTAGAACTGGAAGGGACCTTGAAAGGTCATCAAGTCCAGCCCCCTGCCTTCACTAGCAGGACCAAGTACTGATTTTGCCCCAGATCCCTAGGTGGTCCCCTTAAAGATTGAACTCACAACCCTGGGTTTAGCAGGCCAATACTCAAACCACTGAGCTATCCCTCCCCTCAGCCTTGTTGTTGTGGTCCCAAAGCTGAAAACACTTACTTGAGTGTGTAGTCCCACTGAATGCAACTACAAACTGCTCAGAGTGAGCCAGGATTCACAGGATAAAATGCTGCATACACTACATGGGGATTTTGTTTGAAATTTGGAGAATTGACTATGTGATACATCTGTTCATTTCTTCATTCTTGCAGTGATTCTCATTTCCCATTGTGGTTAGGGTGTACGATTGGTGCTATAAAACAGACATAAATGAATTACCTAAAAATGATTGTTGTATTTCTCAGGAAAAATGATTGTTGTATTTCTCCTTCTGCCATTCTCTCTCTCTCTCTTCTGAGGTGCATGTCATTACCCTGTGTTCTCATTTCCCATAACCATATTATAATTTTACTCTTTAACCAGTTCATAACAGGAAGTGTAAGGACTTAGAGTTTGACAAAATACCAGTAAAAATATCCCTAGGGAAAGGTCTAAGTGGTCAAAGCCAGGAAATGTGGTTTATATTATTATCTCTGAGCTGACATTTTGTTCCCCTTCCCCATACTCATGAGTAAACATATCTAAAGCAAAAAAGAAGAAATTAATTTCCCCCTCTGCATTGAGCATTACAGCTCTGTTTATTTCTCTCTGCCTTCTCTTATAGGGTTTTCCATTAGCAATTTAAAATTAGGCCATGGGACAACTGCCTGAGACAAAGAGAAAGAGATTGTAACCAAATCATGTACACCATGACAACTTTCAAAAACAGAAACTCTGATGATATGAAAATAATCCTTGCACTTCCCAATGTGCATCTTGAGAAATGAGGGGCCAATGCCGGATCCTACTGGGGGTTCCTGGTATCCCTCATCATTACTTTTTCCTTCTTATTTAAACAAAATTTGAATTTACAGTACCTTTATAGATTATTTTGACAGGGAAACTTTATAACTAGTTTTGGAGGTTTATGTTTTTGTCGGTCAAAAACTATTTGAAATCCTCAGCTAATAGGGACTGCTGCATAGATAATAGTATATCATCATATAATGTTCAGGGAAGCAATCCTTGGCTCTGAGAACGTATACAAGCACAACAGGAGTTATTTTATGACAGCATAATTCATTCTTATTTTTCTATTTAATATCAAACACCAAATTCTCTTTTCAGATTGGCTTTTGGGTTTACAGGAATTTATTAATACGTTATTTCAGAAAAAAATAACCATCCCCAAAGCCATATATGGAATACATTTCCCACTTATAATATACGACTACTTGACACTTTCTAGAGCATGATACCACAACATGTAAACACTCCACACAAGTTAGCAGAATCATAATGGATATTTACAAAGGGGCAAAATTAAGATTGCACAGGTGACTTAATTTTATCATTTTCTAACAATTGAGTGCTTGACTTTTATAATCTTATCTATGTTTTCTTAATATAATTATTTGGGTTGAGCTCAGTGTGTGTGTGTGTGTATGTATATGTGTTCCATTTAAATACTGATGAATGTCATATTCAGCATAAGAGTTCTGGAAAGTAAAAAAAAACCTTTACAGCCTGATCCAAAGCCTATTGAAATCAATGGGAGCAGATTATGGCTTTCAGGTACAGGCTGCATAGGAGGCAAACCAGTAAAATTATATGATTCTGTACCAATACAAATGATAAGAAAAACTTTTGATGCAGATGGGAAACTATTCAGAATCTGGCCCAGGTTATAGAAGAAAGCATATGAGTCACCTTCTTGTCTAAACAGTGGAGCTTGCAGTAAATAAATATCCCTACTTGTGGGTCAGCAAATACTATCTTGTTCCCGGATGCCATGACATACATGAGGTAACTGAGATTTCTCTGTCTCTAGAATACTTAGGCACTTGCAGGTGGACCAGTTTTATTAAACTAATCTGATGGCATCAGGAAACTGATACTTGCTGGTAGCACAGGACTAAAATAAGAGTGCATTACACATCATGTACTAAAGAAAGCTGGAGGCATTACAAAATGGCTGGAGAAATCTCCAGCATTAATATTTGATTCAAGATCTTTTAGTTGTGTATGGCATATTTTGATTGAGTAGGCATGTAAGTATATTTATTTATTTTTAGATTTATAGAAGTGTGCCCAGATATTTCTCAGGGCACCATTATGGCATCTAATAAAATATACCATACAGTTTAAACCTCTTTTTATCAGAGAAAAGACAAGGCCCTGCCACCTCACCCTAATCAAAGATTAACCCTCTCCAAATGCCCCTCAGGTAAACACTTGATAGAAGAGGTGAAAGAGGTAAAATAGCACACCTAGGGATTAAATCAAAGAATGCACTTTTCGGAGTGGAGAACCTTCAATGCCAACACCCTGCCAACAGACTGTTAAATCTAGGATAGCATGGGGGGGCAGAGGTAGCTTCACAAAGAGTCAGGAGCTAGGCATGTGTTTCCTAGCCTATGGGTTTGGATCTCTCCAAATCAAGGTGGGGCAGCAGTCTTGTCCACATGCCCAGGGTCTAACTGATCACTGTATTTGGGGGCAGGAAGGAATTTCCCCCCCAGATCAGATTGGCAGAGACTCTGGGGGGTTTTCACCTTCCTCTGCAGCGTGGGTCCCTTGCAAGTGTAAATGGTGGATTGTCTGTAACTTGAAGCCTTTACATCATGATTTGAGGACTTCAGTAACTCAGCCAGAGGTTATGGGCCTATTACAGGGGTGGGTGCGTAAGGTTCTGTGGGCTGCAATGTGCAGGAGGTCAAACTAGATGATCATGATGGTCCATTCTGACCTTAAAGTCTACAAGTCTACGAGCTGTAGCTGAATATGATTCCTGATGCACCTGAGCCTGCAGTATGGGGTGGCAAACAGAACAAAGGGAGGCTCTGAATGCCTCTGATTAGTTCTGTTAGACTAGGGAAGGCAGGGAGGGGGATCAGCTGGTGAGGTTAGTGGAGAGTGGACAAGGAGAGCATTAGAGATTTGGAAAAATGCCAAGACTCCTGTCCTTCTGAAGAAAATGCTGCCTCTAAGGGTATGTCTTCACTACCGGCCGTATCGGCGGGTAGCAATCAATTTCTCGGGGATCGATATATCGCATCTCATCTAGACGCGATATATTGATCCCCGAACAAGCTCCTGTCGACTCCGGAACTCCACCAACACGAACGGCGGTAGCGGAGTCGACAGGGGGAGTTGCGGACATCAATCCCGCGCCGTGAGGACGGTAGGTAACTCGATCTAAGATACTTCGACTTCAGCTACGTTATTCACATAACTGAAGTTGCGTATCTTAGATCGATCCCCTCCCCTGGTGTAGACCAGCCCTAAGTGGGGGTCTGAAATGAGAGAGTAGAATCACCTGCCTGGCTTCTCTGCAACTAGCTGCCTTCCTAACCCTTCTCTGCACTATTTTTTTTTCCCTGAAAACATTCTCAGTGATATTGCTGGGGAAGCTCTCCTGACATGGTGCAGGTGATATCTTCACCATGTTGGGTAGATCTCCTGGGCTTACCTGCAGCCCTGTTTGTACAAGTACTCCCATCACTGAGAGCAGTGTCAGAGCTTTGCTGGGGGAATTTTTTTTTCAGGAAAGGCTCTAGTAGAGATTAAGCGCAGTGTCTTAACCTTTGCTCCCTCTGGAGCCCATTGGTAGTAAGGGACCCTGCACTTAACTCCTTGCAGAGATTCCACTAATAAGTAAGAGACAAGTAGGAACCCATACATGGGGGACCCAGATGCAAACTATCACAAACTGGGGAATCCAGTCTTAAAAGAATGGGAATCATTGGGCTAAGCCATATACGATTTTATAGATTAATGTCTATAACACTTTGAATTTCATCCACAAGTCAATAGGAAGCCAGCACACTTATTGAAGAGTAGGTGTTGTTCCCTGCAACTAAGCAGGCGTGTGCGTTCTCCACCAGAAGTAACTTCTGGTTGCTTTATTTCTATATAAGTATAAATTAATATACTCTGAATATGTCCTGTCTCCTGACAGACAGTAGGAGCCAGAGTTATTGGGATGAAAGTCTTTTTCAAAAGATATTACCTTGATGAAAGAACTGCAGTGAGAGCTATTTTTCTTAATGCTGTGGTGAGCTTGCAGAATCCTGCCTGGCAGCACACCATATACCGTACTTGTTCTGAGAGAAGCTCTTAAAGCTGACATTCTTTTCCAGTCAAACTCTGTGATACCATTTGTGTTGGCCTGCATTAGGCCTCTTGTAGGAGTAGCAATAATAAAGCAGCTTCTTCTCAGACCTTTCTCCAGCTGTAGCACCTACTTGGGCAAGTTATTTTTCTTCTCCGCATTTGCTTCTAATACACAAAATTATGGTAATTATTTATATTGTGCTTGTGGAGCCTAAATCCCCCAATCAAAATCAGAACACTATTCAAGAAGTGGTCCCTTTGCTAAAAAGCTTACAATGTAACTGAGCAATATAGAAAGGGCCGGGGAGAAGCAAACATTCTAAAATACTTTCCTTACATTGTCCCTTTTCTGGGTATGCCTACAATACGAAATTAGTTCAATTTAATAGAAGTTGATTTTTTGGAAATCGATTTGATACAGTTGACTGTGTGTGTCCCCACCAAGTGCATTAAGTCGGCAGTGTGCTTCCACACTACTGAGGCTAGCGTTGACTTTCGGAGCGTTGCACTGTGGTAGCTATCCCACAGTTCCCGCAGTCTCCGCCGCCCACTGGAATTCTGGGTTGTGCTCCCAGTGCCTGATGGGGCAAAAACATTGTCGCAGGTGGTTCTGGTTACATGTCGTCACCCACCCCCACCCCCGTGAAAGCAACTGGAAAAAATCATTTCTCGCCTTTTTTCCTGGGTTACCTGTGCAGACAACATACCATGGCAAGTGTGGAGCCCGCTCAGCTCACTGTCACCGTACGTCTCCTGGGTGCTGCTGACAGATGCGGTACTGCAGTACTACACAGCAGCAGCTCCTTGCCTTTGCAAGTTGGCAAAGATGGTTACCAGTCATACTGTACCGTCTGCTGCTGTCATGGGTGCTCCTGGCCAGCCTCGATGAGGTTGGGGGCTCCTGGACAAAAATGGGAATGACTCCCCAGGTTATTCTCTTCTTTAAATTTTGTCTAATGGAGATTCAGTCCTGCCTAGCATATCAGAAAAGCCTACTAAAGAACCACACATGCAAACGGCCTCTCCGGTCAGAGCCCCAGACATCCCATAGAATTGACGAGCTGCATGCCATTCTAGGGGGTGCCCCTACAACAACCCCACCCGTTGCTTCCCTTCTCCCCCACCCGTCCCGGGCTACCGTGGCAGTTATCCCCTCATTTGTGTGATGAAATAACAAAGAATGCATGAATTTGAAACAACACTGACTTTATTGCCTCTGCAAGCATGATGCTGCCGACTGGAAGAGCAGCCTGAGGCAGAAGCCTCCAGCTGGCATGATATTCCAGGCAGGACTGAATCTCCATTACACAAAACTTAAAGAGAGAATGACCTGAAGTCATTCCCATTTTTGTCCAGGGGCCCCAACCAACCTCACCGAGGCCAGCCAGGAGCACCCACGGGACGATGATGACGGCTACCAGTCATACTGTACCGTCTGCCGTCTGCAAGGCAAGGCAAGGGGATGCTTATGTGTAGACCTGCAGTACTGCATCTGCCAGCAGCATCCAGTAGACATACGGTGACAGTGAAAAAAGTGAGAAATGATTTTTTAAATTGCTTTCATGGACGGGGGCCCTGACAACATTTACCCAGAACCACCCACAACAATGTTTTTGACCCATTAGGCATTGAGAGCTCAAACCAGAATTCAAATGGTTGACAGAGACTGCGGGAACTGTGGGATAGCTACAGTCATCAGTCGCCCCTCCCTCCATGAGAACAACTGCAGATAATCGTTTTGTGCCTTTTTTCCATGCAGACGCCATAGCATGGCAAGCATGGAGCCCGTTCAGCTCACCACATCAGTTATGAGCATTGTAAACACCTCGCACATTATCATGCAGTTTATGCAGAACAAGAAGCTGAAAAAACAGGCAAGTAGGTGACGGCAGCGTGGTGATGAGAGTGATGAGGACATGGATATAGACTTCTCTCAAAGCGCAGGCCCCGGCAATGTGGACATCAGGGTGTTAATGGGGCAGCCACAGGCAAACAGCCCAGTAGGAACGGCCACCTATGAATGTCCCTTAATTAGATTCCTGTATTTCAACCAGATTACCATGAACGATATCACTCTCCTGAGGAGATAAAGAATGGATGTTGCTTGAATGCCAGCAAACACCGGGACCATACGCTGCCAGATTTTGTCATGCAATGATACCAGAGTACTTGCTACTAGCATGGCGTGGTAAAGTGTCCTACCATGGAGGACGGAATAAGGCTGCTCTCCCCAGAAACCTTCTGCAAAGGCTTTTAGAGTACCTTTAGGAGAGCTTCATGGAGATGTCCCTGGAAGATTTCCGCTCCAACCCCAGACACGTTAACAGACTTTTTCAGTAGCTGTACTGACCACGAATGTATCCCAAGTCCTTAGGGCAAATTAATCATTAAAAAATGCTTGCTTTTAAACCATGTTTTATATCTACAAAGGTACACTCACCAGAGGTCCCTTCCATGGCTTCATGGTTCGGGATACCTCCTTGGGAGGGTATTTCAGTCAGGGTAAGAAAAAGATCCTGGCTGTCGGGGAGAACAGTGTGCTGTGTCTCTCCTCTATCTTGTCCTCCTCATCATCATCATCTTCTCCATCCGCAAAATCCTCAGGCATGGCGACTGAGAGTACCTCATCGTCGGAGTCCACGGACAGCAGTGGGGTAGTGGTGGTGGCCCCCCTAGAATTGCCTGCAGCTCAGCATAGAAGCGGCATGCCTGTGGCTCTGTCCTGGAGCATCCATTTGATTCTTTGGCTTTCTGGTACGCTTGTCTCAGCTCCTTAAGTTTCACAGGGCACTGTGTTGAGTCCCTATTGTGGCCTCTGTCCATCAAGGCCTTGGAGATTTTTTCAAAAGTTTTAGCATTCCGTCTTTTGGAACAGAGTTCTGTTAGCATGGATTCATCTCCCCATACAGCGATCCCATACAGTCCATGCTGGAGCTCTTTTTTGATTCTGGGAATCCATGGTCACCTGTGCTGATCAGCTCTGCATAGTCACCTGTGCTGATCAGCTCTCTGTGCTGGGCAAACAGGAAATGAAATTCAAAAGTTCGCAGGGCTTTTCCTGTCTACCTGCCCAGTGCATTCGAGTTCAGATTGCTGTCCAGAGCGGTCACAATGATGCACTGTGGGATAGCTCCCAGAGGCCAATACTGTCGAATTGCGGCCACACTAACCCTAATTAGAACCAGCAATATCATTTCAGTGCTACTCCCCTCATCGGGGAGGGGTACAGAAATAGATTTTAAAAGCCCTTTATATCGACAAAAATGGCTTCATTGTGTGGATGGGTGGATGGTTAATTCAATTTAACGCTGCTAAATTCAACCTAAACTTGTAGTGTAGACCAGGCCTCTGACTCCCTTCCAAAATTCAGCACCTGTTTGTACCTTCAGACCCTCACTCACTATACAGTGTTCAAGGCCCTTGGGTTCTCTGTTCTGGTCTTGGCTCATTCAAGCCACCAAAGAAGTCAGTCATGGTGAAATTAAGCAGAGATATTTTTGTGCCTTGCTGGTGTATTTCTCTAAAGTGACAGCCACTTTAAAAGAAACCCACTGGAAATACAGGTTAGAGCATACTCTGGGAAGGAAAGTGAGGCTTAGAAGTTGTGTGTGAGAGCAGTTGGAAGCACCTTTTGAGCTACATAGTTGGATTATTCTGTGAAGGTTTCAATCACTTTTGTTCATGATAGAAGAAGAGGGTCAGCCTTTTATTTATTGGGGATACATTAGTCTATCAGGACTGCTCTGATCTATGTTGGCTGGCTATGGACACCAAGAAGCTGTCTGCTGGTTGGGGATTGCCAGAGGGCAACATACTGACCATGTGTTGACTCTCTGTCCTTGGCTCTCTCCCAATGTAAGCAACTGTAGAGGGAGCGGTACAGTAATTGAGTACATTAGCTCTATCAGCTGGGGACTTCCCTACCCTGGGGGAATCCCCAGTCAGGGAGATCCAGCTGCTTTCTGACTAGAACTGGTTGAAACATTTTTGACCAAACATTTTTTTCATTGATAAATATTATTTCATGGAAATCAAAATTTTCTCATTTTTTTTGTTTTGAAATTGTGGGGAAATGTCCACTTTCTTTTAGTTTTTTAAAACGTCCCTCCCCTTTTTACACTAGAAAATTGGGGGAGGGAGGAAAGTTTTTAAAAAAGTCAAAAAAAAATAAGAAAGAAAGTGACACGTTAACTTTTAAATGTTATGCTGTCAACACTAATGCTTAAAAGTAAATGTGTTGCTTTGTTGCCTAAAAATGGAAGTAGCACTTTTTAATCTCCTTTTTAACTTTCTGTTTAAGTGAGAGAAATTAACACAAAGTAACACTTTGACTTTTTGTCTAGGGGAAAGAATATAAAAAACCAAGAGAGTGGTTGTTCCATCCACTTTCATCTTCTTTTTAAAGTAGTAAAAAAGAAAAATGTAGAAAACATTCTGTCCCCACCCTCCACGTTATCTCACTTGCTTACTTCCCTTTCCTTTTTCAGGGAGGAGGAGCAGAAAGGGGGTCGGGGAAATTAAAAAGTAAGAGACAGAGAGATTTTTCTCCACCAAAATGAAAGTGAACATTTCAAAACAATTTTGGGGGGAAAATGTCATTTCAAAATTCTTTTGTTGAAAAATAATTTTTTTCCACAAGAAAAATTGAATAAAAAGTATTAAAATATTTTCCAAACTATTTTGCAGGATAAGAGAGCAAGAAAGACCAATTTTAACCAGCTCTGGCAAATAAGTGTACTGAGTAGGGAAGAGACTCAGGTACCTGAAAAATACTTTTAAAAGAATTCCTTATGGAAACCTATTTCATCGTCTTAACCAGATCTTGCCAAGGTTTAGAGACCCCCGAGATATTTTTTGAGGTGCCTGTTCATTCTTTTTCATCCCTTTCATTGTGCTTTGTTCATTTCCAAGTCTCATCCCTTAGTTGTTCAGGTAGCCTCCAGAAAGAGAATTTTAGCTCCGGTCTCCCACCTTTATTAAACTATCCTTTGTGTCCTAGCTTAATTCTATCACTTCTTCCATCACCCTCCTGAATCTGAACTTCTTCTTGATTTGGCTTCCAAATCCAAACTGAAGCTCTGGAGGAATTAGCCCCTTGTTTCATGGAATGGGCATTTTAGTGTTGCTATGGAGATAATGTGCAGCACTTGGCTGCAACCCTTTTAGATATGATTCAGGTACAGAAAGATCTAAGGACCAAAGTCTAGATTGTAGTTAAAGACTGGGAGTGTAGGTTAGGGGGCTAATAAAATCAACACTGTAAGTTAACCTGCTGAAAGTATGTCTGTTTATCTGAAACATTAAAGACATGAGTATGTTTTAATCTTGGGAAGTTATTTTTTGCCATTTTAAGTTTAGATGTGCAGAAGATGCCTGTAGTTTTGTTTTGTTCCCCTCTACCCCGCTCCTCCCCCAACCATATAAATACATTTTTAGGCTTGTCACCATTGGCTAGTGACTTTCAACTTTCTGAGAAATGCTTTTGTCTAATCATTTTGATAAATAATTCAATTGCATCAGCTCCTCTGTTGAAAAGACATCCAGAGATTCACTTTGAGTGGCATAGGCCGCTTTGTGCTCATGTCACAATGTCTTTGGGAAATTGTTAGCTTGCACTACAGTAATTCAATTTTGACAAATTATCCCATAACTTAATTTACTCTCTAGCAAAACACAATTGTATAAACAAATTGCTCCTGTCCACACCCGCCTTCATAAGGTATCATTTTAATATTAACCACTTAGAATTATGATACATTATAGAGCAAACTGCAAGGGGATTTGGTTTGTGAGCATATTGTAAATGTTTTCCATTCTAATATATCATTTTAGTATACATAAGAATAACAAGATGAAAGCATAATCATCTTTATTATATTATTAGTTGCAGACCATGACAGCATTGTGCTAGGGGCAGCACAAACTGGTGGTCCCTGGCCCACAATGTTTACTATCTAAGTATTATATCAATACAATCTTAATTCATGAGTTACGCTTACAATGCATTAAATATTCAATTTTTAGCTCTCTTGTTATCTTTCATTTTGGTGGGGACACAACACAGGCTAAAAATGAAGAGATCCTCTCTGAAAATTACAGGACTAAAAATCCTAAGGGCTTGTCTCCACGGGAAATGCTACAGCTGCAGCACTTTAGTATATATACCATTTTTGCTGACAGGAGATGTTCTCCCACTGGTGTAGGTAATCCGCCTCCACAAGAGACAGTAGCTAGGTCGACGGAAGAATTTTTCCAGCGATATAGCTGGGTTAACCTAACTTCTTAGTGTAGACCCGGCCTAAGAATGAGCCAGCTATAAACTGCCCCTGGGATTGGTGCTGTGCAGTTTTTGAACTCTACTCTCAAATGACTACATATACATCACTGCATGACTTGAAAAAGGTGCTGCTGTGCATATGAAAGCAAGGATAAACAGTAGTTCCTGAAAGTGGAGTCCCGGCTGTAGTTACTAGTGAGGCTCCAACCTTAGCATGTATCTGTGTCACGGGGAGCTAGACACAAAAATCCCCTGAGTGTCAATGGCAAACAGATGCCAACATGGTAAAAGTATCAGGCCCGATTGTTGGAAATGATTGCTAGGTTTGGATTATTTTACTGCCCTGTGCACTGGCTCCTTGTCATTTATTTGAAGTATTGAGTTGCAAGAAAAGGACCCTCAAGGTCATTCTACCATGGACTCCTATTGTATTTAAAGAAACCTCCTAATTCCCTGGATAACAAAGTACCCGAAGGCAAGATCATACACTGCTGTATTTTGCTTTAGTTTATAGAAATGTTGTACAAAAATGTTATCAAAATTACAACATGTTTGGATTTAGAAAAGAGAATGTACCAGGCTTAGTATTATAATGAAAGAGCCAATGGTGTTGGCACTATACTGTGACATGCTACTCAACGAGCCTGACTCTCATTTATCTGAAAGCCACTTTTCACCAGTCACGGGCTCTTAATTAGCCTATTTAATATTGCTTTATTCAATAGTTGTGTAAAAGTAGACATGCTTATTTAGACGAAGGAAAAATAGTCACCTGGGGTATATAAGCCTGGTCTTATATACAGTTTTTGTACCAGTATAACTATACTGGTTAGGGCTGTGATGTTTTACCTGTATAGTTATGCCAGTACATCCCCTAGTATGGTAATATCAGTACAAAAGTGCCTTGTGCTGGTATATCTTATTTCCCTTCCCAACTGGGAATAGCTATCCTGGTAGAAAACTCTTTTGTACCCATATAACTGCATCCACACTGGTGGGGGTTGTACCATTTTAGCTAGACTGCGATATAGAACTTTGGTGTGTAGACAAGGCCTAAGTGAGGTGGAAGTGTAATTTACATGCTGCTGCAGTTCATTGTTAGTGTGCCTGTGATGTCAGTCCCAGTAGTCAGGGCTCCAGTGGCGTGGGGGAAATACATTTAGTTCCTGAAAATGTTGAGTTGTCCCTATTTTTGGCAGTTGTGATGCTGCAGCAAGGATCCAAAAGGGAGTAAAGGTAAGTAACCTCATTAACGAAATTATAAAAATCACACACACACACACACCCAGAGTCCAAGCAAATGCCACAACATAGTCCAAGCAAATGCCACAACTTCAAAGACCTGTCTATACAGCTATTTTTATAGCACTAGCAGGATCCCTGCTATCCTGAGTTTGTTGACCTAGGCTGGAAGGCTCACTCTAAAATGCTAGGTAGTCATACTCATAGAGTTTATGGATTAAGGTCAATAACACTTTGAATGGCAGCCAGAAGTCAATAGGAAGACAGTGCTGTAGGTTATTCATGTTGTATGATTAACCTCATGGTATTGTTTCTGCTCCCTGATTGGATAACTGAACGGTTTTAACAGGAAGATAACAAATGACAAATAGAAAACAATACATTCACATACAAATCTACCATTCACAAACATTTTAATGATGGCTCCCTGAATATTTTCAAATAACAGATAGCATGACCGCAAATAGGATTTGAGTTGTTTATTCACAAACAGCTTCCAAACGGTCTGACTGTTGGGTTATATTTTGGTAGGGATACGCAGTACATTGTGTTGGTTTTCAAAATGTGGCATTCAGGAGCTAGAAACCTCCACCACTGTAATGGATGTTTTCTACCAAATAAATTATTACGTTGCATTCAGCTGTTGCATGTGGTTCTCCCATGTACCATCAAATTAAGTATATGCTTACAAGTTATGCTGAGCAGGATTGGATTTAAGGTTTTGGTTAAATGTTTTTGCTGATTTGGGACCTCAGTGCATAAAGTTAAGCAGATATGGCCCCGATCCTGAAAACATTGACATATTATGTATGTTTCACTTTAAAAACTTTTACATGAAAAAAAAATCTCCCCTTTCAGTGGAAATATAGCCACATTTATTTTAGCAAACATACTGATGTTTGATTGTTTTCAGAATTTTGCTGCACTTGCTAAGCTCCTTAGCAAGCTGTCCTGAAATATTAGAATATTTCCACCAAAGGTGATCTTTATATTAAAATGCCAACTGTTTTATTAGTGCATTATATACATTGTTATTAATAATGAAAGTGGATGAATGTTTTTGTCACTGACAAAATTGCACAGTTACCTATGTGCTTTAAAGGTAAGACAAAAATATATAGCATTGTTTAATCTTTTTCAAGAAGATTGTAAATGCCTTGAGATATTGATTCAGCCTGTAAGCCTGCTTATGAGGACACTCTGCTTGCTGCAGTGTGCTTGAATACAATCTAATAAGAGCTCATTGAATAATAAACCATGGTAGCCACCCATTCTAAAAATTTAGATTGACAAGAGTAATCCCCTCCCCCGGTGAAGAAAATCTAGAGCTTCCCATAAACCCATTACTGTCTACTCACTCATAAGCCAATAGAAGATCTTGGATTATTGGAACTCTTAGCTTTAAGAGAAATTGCTTTCCTAAATTTGACCTACCATGCTAAATATAAAATACGGACCATCTGTAATGAAGGGATTGCAGCCCAAATAGCTATCATCTCTCAGTGGCAAAGGTTAGAAGGTTGATGCACATTGGTTCCATAGGGATGGGGATGTTGGTGACCTTTTGGCATGAAAATGGTCACTTGGAGCTGTAATGTGAGAGAGAGGGGTCAGGTATTAGCCACTAAAGAGTCTCTGATGCTGTGTCCTTGTTAGGCTTTTACAGAAAAAGCCATGAAGGCATTATGGGAAACAGCATCAAATCCTGTCTACCAGATCTGAATATGATACAGAGAGAAGGTGAAACTGGATACACACTCCATTTGGGTAACATTTCTTCACTTCTTAAAAGGACAAATGTCATCCGAGCTTAACCAGAGTGTTCATTTTGGAGGAAGTGTTGCAAAGAGACAAATTAGGTGTTTATTTGATGCATATTTTACTCCTCCTGAATGCACTATTTTTTTAGACAGCCATTGGCTTAGTGGCCAAGTGTCTGATTACTAGAATGCATGTTCTTAAGGAATCAAGCATATTACAATAACAAATTATGTGGTTAAATGACAATGCCATTATCCATTCCCTGTGCTTTTTGTAATTCCTGTAAAAGATTTTGAGAAGCAATGGAGGGAAACACTATGAGCACAATGATCCTTTTTGATCAGCTGATTTTAACAAAGGGAGGATATTGCTCATATGAAAGTAGAGAGTGCAGAGTTCACTACAGGTCACCATTAAGGACAAGAACAAGGTAATGGAAGAGGCTGTGTGATTCCAGGTTGACAAGAGGATTTTAAAAGATCAGAAACATTTTCTATAAATGTTATATAAGATCAAAGTGTTTTCAATCAACAACTGCAAATGCTAATGTTTTGAAGTGATGCAAACATGACCAGTTTGTTGGTGTATTCCACATTATCAAAACAAGAAGTATTCTTAGCCTGTGGTTTTTAAAAGATTATTGCAAATTGAACATCACTGCAGATGTGGTAAAAATAGTCACTCTGTTGCTATAAAAAGATTAAATTGTGCGTGTTGTTTTGGGATGGCAGGATCAACACTGGTAAATTATGAATAAAATCATAGTTCTGTGTTGCTACAGTGGCTCCTTTGTATCTAAAAGTATTCGAATAAGCCTGTTATTTTTTTCAGCCTTACATGCCTCCCCTTCATATTACTAACAGCAATAGAAATGTTTCTTCTATGTAATTAAGCAGCTGGAGAGAGAAGAAAGAAACAATTAATAGCTGTTCTGATAGAACCTTCATCAGTTTAGTGTGAAAAAGAAAAATGATGGAGTTATATTGCCAATAGCAATTCCTAAGTCACGTGACTTTTTGCTAGATCAATGCTGGTTGCTAAGCAACAAGCAAAAAGGCATTGTTATGTTTTGGTAAATCTCCTCTTTTGGAATATTATATTATGGAGTTTCATGTACTGTACCTATTACTAGTGTTATATTTAGGATTGATAGTAGCTTTTGAGCCATTAAAGCCCATCTTTTATTATTTTAAAGAGGGAAGAAGCTTATTTAGTTTACTGGAAAAGTTTTGTGCATGTTCAATATTTTAATATGCAAAACTTACTGAGTCAGTGTCTAGGGAACTTTTTAATAGACAACAAATAAAAAAAAATCATTAAAACAACTCTGACATTTTTGGTTAATGATATCTACATTAATGAGTTAATTGCCTATGCATCATATTTTATGCCACTATCAAATATTAATATTATCAATGTTATAATAATAGCATCTATTGATATAATTGAAGCTTGCTTTCCAATAGGTGTCACCATGAATAATACCATTGCAGTATTAAAATCAATAATAAGAATATTAGGAGGGCATTATAATATGTCAATACAATGAAAACCACTTAAATAAATGCCTGAAATAAAACAAACTGACTAAATATACTAAGTCATAATTTAAAAGAATAAATATACAAGCTTATATATAAATTTGGGTTTGGCATCCTTTCCATTCTTAAAAGTGTCATACAATATCTACCAATGATTGAATAAAACTGTTCAATATATCAAAAAATAAGCTTATTTCTCCTATTTAAGATATTCCTGTTAATCACAATGGTCCAAATTCTGCCCTTAGATATCAATGCATGTCTTCTGGTGAGATCAGCTAGAGTCAATGCACACAGCTGAGGGCTTGGGACAGCAAGTGTGTACAGTTCTTGGCAAGGGCAAGTTGTTTAAAATTCTGAACTAGAACTTACTGTCCATGGAGGAAGTGGATAATTGGTGTATTTGTACATGCCCAAAGTTCAGTGTGAAGTACCCTGTGAAGTGCCTGCAGTGACACAAGAGCATGAGTACCAACCTCCAGGCAGACTGTTAGGAAGCAGGGCACACACCCCACATTGGCTGTAAGTTCTATACTTAGATTTCACCAATCAATTATCAAGTGTATACTCCTCAGGCATTAGAACAGCCTAAACATAGACTCACAGACAGTCTCCTTGGGCCCCCTGATCTCTCTTGCCACCCTGGTGAGCATACTTTTGTGATAGATGGTCAGAGCAATAGTCCGGTTATTCCCAGTCCCTAAGTATCAGGCACTTACCCCAGGTCAATTGCACCTTAGAACTTACACCAAAGACAAAACTTGTAGCCAATCCTATAATAAACTATATAAAGAATTAGTAAGTAGGAAAGGAAACAGGATTTATTTACAAGGATAAAGCAGGTAAATATATATGCACAAATAAGTTTCAAAAAGTAATAGAAGCTTGTATAATAAGCAAACTCTTAGTCCTTTAGGGCTAACCCAGGCTAAGCACTGGAGAATCTCTTCTTTACGCCTAGTAAACCTTCCCCCTCCTCCCCCCAGAGACCAAGCAGCATAGAGATCCAGTCAGGGCTGGCTCTAGGGTTTTGCCAACCCAAGCAAAAAAATTTTTGGTTACCCCCCACCCCAGCCCTGGGCTCTCACCCTCCCCCACCAGTGCCCTCCCCACCCATGCCCCCTGCTGCCCCAGCCCTGGGCTCTCTCTTCGCCCCCACCCACACCACCTGCTACCCTTGCCCTAGGCTCTCCCTGCTACCCACACCCCTGCCGCCCCAGCTCTGTGCTCTTCTCACCTGCACCCCCTGCCATCCCAGCCCTAGGCTCCCCCCTCACCTCCAGCTGGTCCGGCACTGGCAGGGTCAGGGTAAGCAGCGGAGCTCCAGGGCCGCGCCTCAGCCCAGGGTCCCTCCAGCCAGGGCTCCCATCTCCAGGACCAGCCGGGAGCTGGGAGGGCAAAGCCAGGGGATCGCCCTGGCAGGGGGCTGAGGAGCCAGGGCAGGGTAGCCCCAGAGGGAGTGGAGCCCCGGAGAGTGGGAAGCGGGCCCTGCATGGCAGTGCCCCACCCTCTATGGCCCCGCTGCTGCTGCTGCTTCTGGCCGCCCTGCCACAGTTCCTGGGCTGCTCGGGCTGCTTTGCTCAGCTGCCCTGCAGCACCTGCAGATGGCTCCACATGCCCCGCGGGGTGGCCCCCAGCCCAAGTGTCCCCCTCTCAGAGCCTGCCCGGCCCAGTCACAAGATGTGGGTGCTGCTCCTCCGTGGCACGAACCACAGCACCCCCAGGGCACTCCCATGCACGATGTGCTGCTGCTGCTGCCAGGGCTGGCTCTAGGCTTTTGCCGCTAAAAGAAAAGAAAAAAAGATGACCAGAATGCCGCCCCTGAAGATGTTTGCTGGTGCCTGGAGCTGGCCCTGGATCCAGTTCCTTCTTGTTAGGGGTTTTTATTCCCTTCCTCACTTGTGTTCTGAGCTGCAAGTTCAGATGACAGGAGTAATGCACTTGCATGACTCATTTTTTTACAGGCTGGGAAGAGCAGAGCAACAAAGTCATTTGTCCTCTTTATTGTCCAGCATAGTCCATCTGGTGTCAGTGGATCTGTCCTTTTGGGCAGGACGTAACACCTTCTGTTGGAGATCAGCACTTCACACAAACTGAAGTCTCTCTCCTCTCTGGTGATTTACATAGTCACAGAGGCTCACTATACAACTGTCAAATGTTACCTTACAATATGGGATACAGATGTTTGTCAGTGTTCCATTGAGGCATAGGGACTTTGGCATGAGCTGGCACCTGGCTTGCCAGTGCCACATATGTGAGGCATCAAAGACCCCATTGGAACTGTTCATCTAGCTGAAAAAACAAAGGGCCAGCTTGTAAGTTTACAGACTGTCCTGATTAAAGCACTTTGCTACACCATCCCAGGAGCAGATCAGAGGACGAAGTGTGACTCAGGGCATGTCTACACTGAAAACACTAAGATGGCTTCGCTGTAGCACTTCAGTATAGACACTACCTACACCAATGGGAGGGATTCTCCTACTGCCATAGGTAATCCACCTTCTCAAGAGGTTGATGGAAGAATTCTTTCATCAACTTAGTGCTGTCTACATAGGGGCTTAGGTCAGCTTAACTACCCCACTCAGGGTGTGGATTTTTCACACCACTGAGGGACATAGTTAAATTGACTGAAATTTCTAATGTAGATCAGGCCTCAAAGTCACAATTCCTTCCCTCCTTCTAAACCCCAGACTTAGGACCCTAAGTCCTTATGCTCCAATGTGAGCCACAAAATTCCTTCTGAGCCCTGTAGCCACCTAAACTCACTCGGCATACACATGGCTGCCTCCCTCTAGGCACCTGGACACCTAACTCCTGCCTAAGCAGGAGTGATCCACCAACTAGTGGAAGAGAGGCATTCAGCCACATAAGTCACTCATTATGTGTGCGCAGAGGCCCAATGACTGTTCCATTGTAGGTAAATATTTAACTAGTCATTGGGCCAGAGACAGAGAGTGAGAATGACTGTTGTGCAGTGATTAGAGCACCCATTTTGGACGTGAGAGCCCCTGGGTCCAGTCTCTAGCTCCAACTATTGTTTCAGTATTTATCCCCAGGGAAACAGCTTCAACAGGAGGAACTGAGACAGCCCCACATGAGATCATCCGGTAGCTCAGAGGGTAAAGAACTCTCCTGTGATAGGATTTGAACCACGTCTCCCATTTCTCCCCCTCTGGCATAGAAGGAAGAAATAAAGCTGGGTCTTCCTCTCCTTTGGTGACTGCTCCAACCCCTGAGCTAATAGTTATAAGGTGAGCACCAGCACCACCTCCTCTACCCATTCTATGTGGAGTGAGGCAGGTGCCAAACGCATTCCCACAAGACGCACCTTCAGAGCCTGACTCAAGGCCTCTGGTTCCCAATTGTGGATTGCCACAGAGTGATAGACACCTAAGTTGAGGTTGAAGGTCGGCACCTATCTCTGTGAGGAGGCGTTGCTTAGCACACACCCCTCTTGTTGGTATCTCCCATTGGCTAGCTTAGGTGCCTAGCAAGTTGGCTTGTGCAGCTTGTGTGCCTAGCAAGCTGGCTCTCCCCACTCATTGTATAGGGATCCGAGGTGCCTAACTAGGCTTTGTGGTCACGTTGTTGTTCCTGTGATTTTTCCCTAAAATTTAGGCTAAAATTTGTGATGCTAAGTGTTGCAACACCTAATTCCTTTTGTGGATCCAAGCCTAGGATTCTTCCCCCCTTTTAATAGAACAGCTTACTCCCCTCTCTACACTGGCTTGCTACTCTAGCCAATGAAGTGGGGAGGGTCACAGCCAGGGCTCCTCCCTCTCCATGCTCCATTTGTTCACAGCAGGGAGTTTGTGGTCAGTGGCACCTGCTTCCTCCATTGCAGCTGGAGTCACTATCTGAGCAGGGCCAAGGTTGAGACTTCAGAGCAGGGCTTAAAGTCTCTTGCAGCTGAGCAGGGGCTGGAACAATCTATCTCAAGAAGAGAGAGAGAGGGACTATTTCTGAATGTTAACAAATATTAACTAAAAACTTGTTCATCCTGCACTATCACCAATAGCAATCCTGATGAGCCTTCCAAGCTGTGTGGAGCTCTCTCTCCTTTTTATACCTGAAACATGTGTTTGACTCCAGTCCATATCTCTTTGGAGCCCAAGCTCTGTGCTTGTCTCTATGCTACAGCAATAAATTAGTTTATATTGTGAGGTTTCCTACCTTTCTTGCTGTAAGGCATGGGGGGATCAAATAGTACAAGTGCTAGCCAAAGCTGCTGGTCAGAATTGAAAAAGGTGGCGAGAACCCAAGCTGAAGAGGCCTCACCATCTTTCTGCAAGCCTGTGGTGCCATTTGAACAATGAGCACGTGGACTTCCATAGGCTATTGAGGGGAGTGATCCTGGGTGGAATACATGTTGGAGTTAATGTTGCCCTTTTCAGTATTAATCCCATGCAGCTAGTTCTTTCTGCATCCCTTGAGAGAGGGTGGGTGGGGAAGGGCATGTTAGGGTGGTTAGATGGCATGGACAGAGAACCAATAGAAGAGCGTTGCCTGAGGGAGCCATGGAACAGAATGAAGGAACAGGCCTTGTCCTCTGCATTGATGCCCTGAAATCCACAGGAATGTCCATGGATGTCAAGGCATCTGCTTGCTTAGAGGACCTTGCCCTATCTATGGTCCATAAGCCTCCTCACTGACATGTTTCCTTTTTGCTGCACATTTAAAGTCATGTTGCATTCTCATTTTTACTCCTCCCCTGTAATTTTGAGCAGGGATTTGGTGGATGATTTAGCCCCTTAGCCATCTTTTCTTGGGGTCACCATTTGTTCAGAGAGCACTATTTTATTCTCTAAGTCTAATCATAATCTAAAGTAATACGTTGTCCAATTAATTATCACTTCAATGACGGACAAGAGGCATTTTCCCCTTTCCATCTTTGCCTCCCACTTGTAAAATCAAAATCAAACCATTTCTTTGCAATTTGCCAAATATATAGACTTGCACAAATTTCATTCTACCCCATAAAAAAAGTCTAAAAATTTAACACTACCCATTTAAATCTCTGCAAATGAATCCACTCTTTGCTATTGTCATTGGATATCATTTCATCATGTTGAATTCACATTCAGATTTCTAAATTATACACCCTTTCCAATGCTCCTGATGCAGGTTTAGATTCATTCTTTAGTCACAGCCCTAGAAAACACTGCACCATTTTTCAAGGGGTATAACTCAGCGGTTTGAGCATTTGCCTACTAAACGCCAGGTTATGAGTTCAATCCTTGAAGGGACAATCTGGGGCAAAAATCTGTCTGGGGATTGGTCCTGCTTTGAGCAGGGGGTTGGACTAAATGACCTCCTCAGGTCCCTTCTAACCCTGATATTCTATAATCCATCATCCCAAGAGCAGCCCTGGGAGACATTTTCATACCTCTGAGTCACAATTACTCCACTGCTGCTGTTTTTCCCCTGAGAGCTAGTAATTTACTATTGGCCTGTAAGAGCTGTAAGTTCCTTTCCTCCCCTCCATCACACACCAAGCTAGCTCAGTAGGATTTGGTGGAGCCAAAGGTCTGCCTATTTCCCCCACACACACACACCTATTCTAGGGAGAGAGAGACAGTGAGTAGCTCTCAAGGTTCAGGTACCCCATGGAGCTGTGCCAGGATTGCATGGTAAGTAGTCAGAGTCACAGTCAACCCCACAGAAGTGAAGAGGTGTTTTGACCACATGTCCAAGTTATTAGCTGTGTCTGCCTGGATTCTGGTTTCAGAGTGGTAGCCATGTTAGTCTGTATCAGCAAAATATGCTAATTTTTTCCCTATTGTTACTCACACCTTCTTGTCAACTGTTGGAAATGGGCCATCATGATTATCACCACAAACTTTTTTTTTCTCCTGCTGATAATAGCTCACCTTAATTGATTAGTCTCATTATAGTTGGTATGGCAACACCCATTTTTTCATGTTCTCTGTGTATATATATCTTCCTACTGCATTTTCCACTGCATGCATCCGATGAAATGGGTTTTAGCCCACGAAAGCTTATGCCCAAATAAATTTATTAGTCTCTAAGGTGCCACTAAGTACTCCTCATTCTTTTTGTCTGGATTCTGCTTTTTATTGCACATGGATAATGATCTCTATTAGAGACCAAGTAGATTTTTGCTGTTAGAAAAGCTTTATGGTTTGTAAGTTTATTCTGGAACTCTCTAAATCAAAATGGTTATATGATAGATGTTTTATTGCAACTCTTGTCTTCGGCTCTATGTGCCAAAAAAGTTTTAAGACAACTCAGATTTATTTGCCCAAAAAACATTTGACATTCACTTCATTACTCACTAGACTGCATTCTCTTTAAATAAATTTTCCACTGATCTGGACTTTCACCATGAAAATCTGTACAGTGAACTCCTAGTTTATTATGCCTACTTGAAAAGGGTAATTTAATAAGGCATCAGTACAAATACTTAATTGTGAAATGGCTATTGACAGTGCCTTTAAACAGTTGCATATTTGCCAGATTTAGCTAATGGAAGGAGAATTGCCACTTAATGTCTCAGCTTGCAGTGGCTGAAAATAAATTGTATCTGACATTCCTTTGGCTTTTAAAGGACATATTTAGATATTTACAGTCAGAATTGATCTATTGTTGCGTTTATGTTTTCCTGTGTGAAAAAAAAATGAAGTAGTTTAGAGGGATATATTCCTATTCACATGCAGTATTTTGTAATAGTTACGCACATGTCTGATTTGGAGCCTCCTCCTGTAACGTGCTATCTCCTAAGAAGCGCAGAGTTGAACTAGACAGGAATTTTTCAACAAAAGTTTTTCTTATTCTTGCCAAAAAATGCCAATTTGTTGAAACCAACATTTTTCACAGGAAAAGGTCTATTTCAACAAATTTCACATTTAAAAAAAAACTTGAAAAAAATTTGAAACTCTTGAAATGTCCCATTTTGCTCTTTCCTGAACAAGTTCTGGTTTTTGCTCAAAATGACTTTTTAATTTGAAATTTAACTTATAGTTTTAAACATTTCAATTAATTTGAACCTTTTTTTTTCTTTTCAGATTTTCAGTTCACAAAAATTTTCAAGATTTCAACTTTTCATCCTGATTTGGGACACAAAACATTTCCCAAATCTCAGAAATTATTGCTGACTGATATCTTCAACTCACTGTGAAGGCTCTCAGCAGCATGCAGGACAGGGCCCTTTTAATTCCTCAAGCAAGCTTAGAAAATGAATGACCCAAATATCTTCATCCCCCCCACCAGAGAAAAAAATCCTCTTGAAAAGCAGCTACCCACAATTATATGAACTGGTTAGGTAATTGAACTACAGATATTATTTGTCAGGCTGTCCTGCAGTGGCTCAAGGGCATGCACACCAACCTCAGGGCAGAGTGTTAGGAAACAAGGCACACATCCCAAATTGGTTGTAAGTTCTATACTTGGCTTTCACAAGCCAATTATCAAGTGTAAATGCCTCAAGCACTATAAGAGCCTAAACATGGAATCAGAGAGCCCTTGGGTACTCCAATCTGTCTTGCCATCCAGGCAAGCTTTCCTGTGTGATAGATGGTGCCTTACACTAAAGATCACAGCAACATTCAGGTTACTCACAGTCCCAACTGTGCAAAGATTTATCATATAGGAAAAGGAAATGAGTTATTTACAAGGCTGAAGTAGGTGAACATACCCACATAAATGAGTTCCAATCTTACATTTCAAAAAATAATAGAAGCTTCGATAATAAGCAATCTCTATTTGTCCTTTAGAGCTAACATACGTTAAGCACTGGGGATCTTTTGCTTATGCTAAGTAATCCTTGCCCCTCAGAGTCCAACCAGTATGAAGACACAGTTTCTCCTTGTTAGGGATTTTTATTCCCTCCCCATTTCTGCTTCAAGTTGCAAACTCAACTGATGGGAGGAAATCACTTACACATCTCTTCATGTGGGGCAGGAGAGCAATCAGCAAAGTCTTTTGTCCTCTTTGATATTCCACAATTGTTCATCTGGTGGCAATGGGCCTTCCTTGTGGGGCAGGAGATAATACTTGTTTGCATACACATTTCCTTTGAAGATGCAAAAATGTTGGTACAAATTACTCCCACAAAAAGGAAGCTCTTTTTGAAAATTTGTCCCCAAGTCGAGTAATGTGCAATTTTGATAAAGTGAAAAGAAAGAAGCCTATCAAAGTGGTCAATAAATTGTAATAATATGCTTGTGCTGCCTAGCATACCCTATACAAGAGCTCTACAATCTCTAGCCTGGATTAGGCAGTCATGGAAAGGACTGCTGAGTACAATACATCAATACTACTAAAATTTTCAAAGTAGAAATGGATCCCAAACCCTAATCCTGAATCCATATAGTCTCAAACTTTAGGGAAATTCAGCTCTAGATCCAAATTTTGTAGCCCAGGCCAATCTCTTTTTACAAATAATTAAATGCAACATGCTCACATTTTTTAGTTATAAATTCTGAGTCAGGAACAGGACTAGCAAGTGAATGCTCCAGCCTTGGCACATCATTACAGTAAGCCCTTTCTCTTAATCTTGAGGACTTCAGGCTGAATCAGATAATTCTCAGCTCAGTGAACAGCCAAGGGCAAGTGGTGACAAAAGTATACGGGGACTGCAGCCATTAAGTGCTTTTAAGTGAATAGTAAAACTGAAGTTAACATCACATTTTATAGAGAGTCAGTTTATGGCAGGGGTAGGCAACCTATGGCACGCATGCCAAAGCGGCACCGGGAGCTGATATTCATTGGGCTCTCACTGCCTGGGTCCCGGCCGCCGGTCCAGGGGGCTCTGCATTTTAATTTAATTTTAAATGAAGCTTCTTAAACATTTTAAAAACCTTATTTACTTTACATACAACAATAGTTTAGTTATATATTATAGACTTATAGAAAGAGACCGTCTAAAAACACTAAAATGTATTACTGGCACGCAAAACCTTAAATTAGAGTGAATGAATGAAGACTCAGCACAGCATTTCTGAAAGGCTGCCAACCTCTAGTGTATGGAATGTAGCGTAAAACAGGGGCGGCATGTTTGGATAACTAGGTAGTAGGTACTTACAAGGCTATAAAGCACTGGACCCTGAAAATATTGCCATCTAGAAAAAATAACCAAAATGTCCCAAGATTACAATATATAAATGTATCAAAAGAGGATGAGATTAACTGTTGGGAATAACGCTATACACTTTGTCACCTACAGCTCTGTGCATTGCACATATTTAAGTTTATACATAAATTAAACGGCTGTATGGATAGTCAGTTGAACATGAGCACCCAGTATGGTGCCATAGCTGAAAGAGCTAATGCAATTCTGGGATGTATAAACTGGAACATCTCATACAGGAGCAGAGAGGTTATTTTGCATCTATATTTGGCACTGGTGCAACAGCTGCTCTAATATTGTGTCCAGTTCTGGTGCCCACAATTCAAGAAGGATGCTGATAAATTGGAGAGGGTTCAGAGAAGAGTCATGAGAATGATTAAAGAATTACAAAAAAATGCCTTAAAGTGATAGATGGAAAGCACTCAATCTATTTAGCTTAACAAAGAAAAGGCTAATGGTCTATAAGTATCTACAAAGGGAACGAATATTTAATAATGGGTTCTTCACTCTGGCAGAGAAAGGTATAACATGATCCAGTGGCTGGAAATTGAAGCTAGACAAACTCAGACTGGAACTAAAGAGTACATTTTTAACTGTCAGAGTAATTTATCATTGAAACAATTTAGCAAGTGTCATAATGGATTCACCATCATGGACAATTTTTAAATCACGATTGGATATTTTTCTAAAAGATCTGCTGTAGGAATTATTTGGGGGAAGTTCTATGGCCTGTGTTCTATAGAAGGTCAGACTACATGATCTCAATGGTCCTTCTGGCCTTGGAATCTATGAATCTGTGAATTTATTCATTTAATTTGCCAAAAAGAAAAGGCTTCTCGTAGTTCAAAATGCCTTTCTATAGTCCTTTTAACTAGTGATCATATTCAAATTCTTTCTAGTTTGTGATCTTTATGCAGCATAAGTCAAATTCTTTATTCATACTATGGTGTTTACTCCACCAGAAGTTCCACTGTATCTTACTCTTGTGGAGTAATGTTCTAGTCAGCATGTGTAAGTCTCTTAGGATCTGGCACAAAAAGTATAGATCAAAGTGGTCAGTCAATGGATATTAACCTGAGGCAATGGGTCATCTATTTCTATCAGAAGAATACAGATATACCTGTAAACAAGCACAAGTAGCTTATTTATAAGAAATACCAAAGCCACCACTGGCATTCAGAGAATGTTGTTACACACAGAATACAAGTAAGCCATGCACCAATCGGTAAAAACAGACAGGCTGCTAAGTTACAGCACATGCCATAGACAGTAGAAGGAAAAGGAACCTGTAAAGGGTATGGCATTTGATCATAACCCATAACACAGAAGAATGAGCTAAATTTTATTTAGTAGGTCAGTATAAGTAAAAGCTCTGTCTACATGTACTAATGGTGAAACAATGACAAATACTGTTGCCTAAATAGTAGGTACTAAAATTTGTAGTTTGATCACAGCCAATTTAGATTTTCCATAGGTCATTATTTTGACATTAAGAAGCATTGAAAAGTTCTGCTAGATAATATTTAAAATAAAATGGATTACTGCGGCTAAAATGGAGTTGTTAAAGAAGGTCTAAAAAAAATAAAATGCCTGTGTTTTTTACCTTTAATAAATATTACACACTGGACATGACACAGGTGAGATGTGTGTGTGTTTCTTCAATGTTTACAAAAGGGTGTTTTTTATACTGTGGCAGAAATATGAAAAGTATCAAGTGTTTACATAATTTGGTTGAACATCTGTTACTGGATCAATGGGAAAGGTTATCTTTTCAGATAGGGATAGTCCAGCTAAACAGTGAAAACCATAGGTGCTGGATGTAGGGGTGCTGGAGCTGCTGCCACACCCCTGGGTTTGAAGCAGTTTCCATCATATACAGGGTTTACAGTTTGGTTCAATGGCTCTCAGCACCTCCACTATACAAATTGTTCCAGCACCCCTGGTGAAAACTATCTCAAAATCCCCTGGAGTACACGTCTGTAGTCAAACTTGCATTTTGAAGCCTGCAAGTGTCCACAGGGAAGATAACAATTTTCTCTTCTCTCCTCTGTTTTGTTTAAAACTAATAATAGAGGGGAAAAAAGCCTTACAACAAGGAGTAATAAAAAGGTAATCCATAGTCTGGGGCCCCTTATAAACACAGTAAACATGAAGAGTTTATTAGGTTTTTCTTATGCCAAGTGGGGATTGTTAAAGACAGTCTTACCTTCTCTGAACTGTGTTTGAAATTAACTTTCTTGGAGTACAAAGCTTCACTACAAGTCTAAAAATCATCTTGGAGCTGAATGACCTGAAAACTTTATACCTGAAGTGGTAGGAGCAGAGAGAGCAGAGATGGAGGGATGTGTACTTCAGTGAGCAAGCAGACTGTGAGTGCTTTAGAGCCTAATCCTGTGAGGCACCGAGCAAACAAATGCTGAGCACCTCAAAGGTTTGGCTCACAGAGAGCTTTCTGGCTAAAATACTGCTCAGCTACAAGGTTCACCAGTGTATGAGTATTTGAATTTCTTTTAAAAGCACCATTGTCCCTTATTATCAATATGCTCTTCTGTGTTAAATCACCATGGTTAGAGGGGGGTTTTTAATCACACTAATTATTATTTACTACTCGAAGGCCTGATCCTGCAAATCTTATTCAATTGCATTATCCTTATTCATGCAAATCATCCTGTAGAAGGCAGCAGGAATATTCTCACGAGTTAGTGCCCTCTTATCCTATCAGCTTCAATGAGAGGCAAAGGTGCTTAGTAGTTAACAGGATTAGGTCCTAGAGTTTAATTCCATTACTAACAGAAATAGTATCTGAGATAACCTTTTATCTTTTGTAGTTTTAGATTTGTTTGGCAAAAGAAGATAAAAGTGCAGTATTGTTTGTAGAGTTAACTACTGTTATTGTGAACACACAAAAATTGCAAACTGGTGGAGATTCGTTTCTGGAGATAACATATAAATTTTCCAATAGCAAATGTTTTCATGCTTAATTCACAAACATTTTGTTCACACTGTGTTAAATTTGGAATTTAATTAGACTTTCAACTGAAAGAACACACCATCTGCAGGTCAGCAGCAAAAGTCTATAGTGTTTTTTCTATAGACAGAATTAAAATCCTTGCTAGCATCCTGTAAACATGTAAAGGTAAACAGGTAAGGTGGATTATTAGTGACAGGAAAGCCACACAGGATACCAATATATAGCACCAGAGTGAATTAATGGACAGCAGGTTTAAAACAAATAAAAGGAAGTTCTTCACACAGTACACAGTCAACCTGTGGAACTCCTTGCCTGAGGAGGTTGTGAAGGCTAGGACTATAACAGGGTTTAAAAGAGAGCTAGATAAATTCATGGAGGTTAAGTCCATTAATGGTTTTTAGCCAGGATGGGTAAGGAATGGTGTACCTAGCCTCTATTTGTCAGATGGTGGAGATGGATGGCAGGAGAGAGATCATTACCTGTTAGGTTCACTCCCTCTGGGGCACCTGGCATTGGTCACTGTTGGCAGACAGGACACTGAGCTGGATGGACCTTGGATCTGACCCATTATGGCCATTCTTATGTTTTTATGTTCTCTTTCTTTTGCACTTGTAGGTGCACAGTCTGTGCAGTACTCATCATTACCACATGGAGTCTTACCACCATGAAACAAGTGTACATTTCACACATGAACAAAGGAAAATGCCTTCTTTTGACTGTACATGCCTGATCCTGCAGTGAGATATCCAGGGCAATTCCTACATACCTCTTCTTATTAATTATTAGTATTATATATCATTTTCACTGGCCATAAATACACTAGAGGATCTTGCTAACAAACAGGTTAACCATGGTAGCAGGGGCTACTCCACATGGTGCATTGGGTTTCACAGGGCTTAGTCATTCCCTACTCAGTCCCAATGTATCACCTGCTTATACTGGCACCTCAGGAAATGGAAACATGTATGGGTGAGATGAGGAAGAGCTATGTCAAAGCCAAAGGAGAGAGGACTTACACCTCGGCTGGTTCAATTTTCAAAATACTTGCCCAGTTCCAAGTTAATGGCCAAAATTGTGGCTGGCAAATTGCACTGCAGTGAATGAACTCTGTGGATATGTCTAAGGGTGGATTACATGCTGGGGTGTGATTCCCCAGTCTGAATATGCATACTCACAGTAGGTCGAGGACTATAAATAGTAGTGTAGGTGCAGTAGCATGGGCAGCGGTGGCACGGCTGAGCCATGCCAAGTACATACCCACCAGGTATGTGCACAGCTGTGCACAGATCAGCCATGCCACTGCTTCCGCAGTCTGTGCTATCGTGGCTATGCTACTAATGCTCATCAAGCTACTTTGAGTATGTGTACATGAGTTGAGGAATCATTCCCTAGTTGACAGAATAGATGTAGCCTGTGCATGTGTCCCTACCCTACAAGATGGAAATAGAACTGCTCAGCTATGCATCATAGATCCCCATATTGAAAAATGTTAATGAAGATTCTTATTTCATAAAAGCAGGAGGAGTCTGCACACACTGCTGCAGTGAAGTTCCATTTAGGCATGGAAGTCAATGGAAGTCTTTCCACTGAAAAGAATGGGCTTTGGATCAAGCTTATGGTGTGCACCATAAACAGCATCTGTAAAACTATAGATGGCCATGGATTTGTTATTTGGCATTTCACCATTTATGGTGAAGATGTTAACAGACTGTATCAGAAGTAGTTTATACTTCATACAAAAGAGAGCTGATGTTCATGCAACAGCCTCTTCATTACTGAAGGGATATTGTTAGTCTAGTTAACTCCCTAATTTTTAACATAAATAAAAGCAGACCCAGAGCACAGATTGACCTCTGAAAATAAAATCTTTAACAAGGGCCAGATTCTGATCTCATTTACACCATTGTAAATCTAGAGTGATGCCATTGACTTCAGTGAAGTCACTCTGAATTTACAACTGTCTAAATGAGATCAGAATTTGGTCCCAAATTACAAACATTCATTGATCAGAGACTTTTCCATGTTGTACAATACATTAATAGCATTAATCTGAGCTTCCAGATAAGGTACATACGCAATTTTGTATGAAAAATGGCTCTGATCTGCTTCAAGATTATTTGCATGGTCACAAGCATTGTGTCTATTTTAGATCTCCAAGTTTATTTTAATAGCATTAGTACAACAGTCTCTTTCTACTTTGGTGTCAGTTATTCTCTTCACTTCATATAGTAACACTCTGAAATTTCAAAATACTATAACAACCAGTCCTGCCAATATAGCATGGAACTGCTACTTCACAATTCAAGTAGTCAGCTATTGACTCGTGGCAATCTATATCTGCATTAAAATGGTGAGTTTTGGATTAATGTAGAGCTGAAAGCCCAACTGAGGCTCTTTGCTGCCAGCCTGTCTCTGTAATTGCAGCATGGATTTCACCAACCACAAAGGGCAAAATGAATGTGATCATCCCCAGCAGTCGATAGCACATCGATTTTTTTCACTCTATGATTCGCACAAATATTGAAGCTCATTTTTTAAGCAAGGAGTATTATTAATCTACATTTCTCCAAAAATAAAGTCTGTTATGAAGCACAATATCTTGCAGTCTTATTCAATGTGCAGTATGTAAATCAGGTGAGCAAAGTATCTTTTTAACATAAAATTGGAATGTTGGGCAGGCTGTGATACCTCATCCTCATGTCTTATTGTTTGGTTTAAAGACTAAAAAAGGAAATGTTGGCAGGTCTCATTCTGGTCAATGGTCTGTGTTTTCTTAGTTTGGTTTCATTTTTAGTAACCCCTGAGGTTGTAAACAGAATGAGTACAACATCACCTGTGGTTCTTAAGATGAAACAATGATTCGAGGCCATTTCTTTCCTGAATGGATGCTGTTAATCTGTGGTATAACAAAAAGACTTTAAATCAGTAAAACAAAGAAAGTTCCTGCTGAGTATTGTTATGGTTTCAGACCCACAGCCTCTCTTCTAATCACTGACATCAGTTGTTTTTCTGATGTGGCCTTTGTGGCATTACGTCTTAAATGCACACTTTTGAGAAGTCTTTAGCGCTATGGGTGACATTTTCAGCTTTGCCCTCTCGGGCTGCATGATCATTGTATACATGCAACTGACGCAGCCTTAAGATGGCCACATACTCGTGATAAACATGAAGATTGGACACCTCACCATTTACCTGCACACCTTAACTGAGCAACATTCTTTTCACTCTCAACTTTGCAGGTCCAATCAGTATGACTATGCAACAGACCGAGAGTTGACTACAGGTTGACTGGTAACTTAGATTGGCTTGGTTAAATTTTTGACTGTACAAGTTTAAACTAGTACTAAGCAACCATATTACCCCTAAATCTTGCAGCCCAGACAGCAGAAGACAGAATCAAACCTGAGTCTTCTGCTTCACATTAAAGTTCAGGCAGTGGGCCAGCTCTGCTCTGGATTTAGTCTATTTGTTAAAACTTTTCTCAAGGGAAACAGCTCATGATAAGAAACATTCCAGGTGTGGCTTTAATGAAAAAGTAGCAAACCAGCACAAATTGCATTACCTTTATAAGTGTCCAAGGTCAGTCAGGGCTCTTCTGCTCTTTCCTTCACTCAAGGCAATATTTATGAATGCAGAACCCTTCACTGCTGAGAAGAAGCCTTGAATATCAAGGCTTTGTTTTGGAAGGACTTAATTCAAACTACTGGTAAACCTTGTAAGGAATGCAGAGTACTAAAGCCAAAGAAGCAGACTATACAAAAGATTTATTCCCCGTTCAAGCATTTTACAAGCAAAATAGACCCAATCCAGCAAACACTTACTTACATGAGTATTCCTTATTCACACAAGTGGTCCCACTGAAATTGGTGAGAAATCTGAAGTTGTTGTGAGAGAGAATCACTCTCACATAAGTAAGTTACAGGATCAGGTCCAGTTTAAATTGATTGGATTACTCACAGGACTTTACTCTACTGCTTCTTTCAAGTGTTAGGGGAGATTCCACCATGTTAACAGGCCAGTAATTATCCATAACCAGCAGTTTGTTTACTGTACTCACAGTATTCTGTTAGTTGCTATATAGAACCCATTGCAATGGCATTTAAGTGCCTCACATTCAATTCAGAAGAATGATCAAATGCATCATATATAACTAGAATGAGATAACTCATGCTATGCTGTGAAGAATTAATTAATTAGAAACCCCTTGCCTTACAGAAAATAACAAAGCCCTAAGAGTAAGAACAATCTTTAAAGGAGCAAGGATCATTCCTGTCTTGTTTTTGATCATGTAAAATATCACATGTAATTGGACAGTGCCGTGGTTCTCAAATTATTGTCTGTGGAGCAGTAGCAGTTCACCTAACTGCAGGATGAAACTTGTTGAGAACTAAGGAGACTTTCACTAACCTTAATGGGAACTGGATCATCCTTCAAACTCCCTTCACATAACCTTTCACCACGAACTTCTACTCCAGTGCCCTCTTCTCCTGTTTTCCCACTTGTGTCCTTCCAAATACTAAAAAGACGACAAAAAACCAACAAACACTTGAAAGTCATGAAGAAGTGTCATATGACTGATAAAAGGCTTAGAAAACATATCTTATAGATAGTGATAGATTCCAAGAAGTCTATCTTAAAGAAAGAGAAGGTTAAGGAGTGACTTGATTACAGTCTGTAAGTACCTACCTGGGGAACAAACATTTAACAATGGGTTCTTCAGTATAACAGAGAAGGTTTCACATGATCCAGTGATTGTAAGTTGAAGCTAGACAAATGCAGACAGGAAATGAGGCATACAATTTTAACAGTGAGAGTAATTAACTATTGGAACAATTTAGGAAGGGTTCTGGTGAACTCTCCATCACTGACATTTTAAAATCAAAACTGAATATTTTTCTAAGAGATCTGCTCTCGAAATTATTTTGGGAAAGTTCTATGGCCTGTGTTATAGAGGAAGTCAGACTAGATGATCACAGTGGTCTCTTCTGGTTTTGGAATCTGTGAATCTTCAGCTGTGTAAACTGAGATAGTTCCCTTGACTTCATTCAAATGATGATGATTTACATCAGCTGAAAATATGGCCCAAAAAGTATAAAGTAGGAATGTGGAGTTAAAAATGAGCTGTATGTGCCATAACAAATCAGTTCCCGTGATCTTTTCTCTTCATTTTCGCCACCCCCAGTTATTTGTTAGATTATTCGGCAATAAATAAGAGACAGTATTTGAATCCTGACTTCCAGAAGCTTTGCTGTCCTGGTCCTACACTTCTCCTGAGCAAAGACTGTGCTGTGTTTTTCGAAAGTATGTATATAACACACATTACTAGACAGAACGACTTTGTGTGTCTTCAGATCTCTCTCCAATGCAGGACTATGCAGGTTTTGAAGTCAATGGCCTTTGATTTTGCTTTTTTAACAAGTGCTTTAGTGAAGAGGAGACTCAGAAGAGGCAGGGGAATGTGGCACATCTCCAACACAGAAAATGTGTTCCTGATTTCCAGCAGTTTTTACCTATTAGCTCATGGACACAGTTCACATTCAAAATAGCCAATTCACACATAAGTAAAATGTGCAACTAGAGTGTGTTGTGGAAAGGGCTTTGATATATGTTTTTCCACCATATTTTAATCCACCAACCAATTAGTTTATAATTTTGAAATATATGCACGTGGATTAAAATGGAGTTCACTGATCAAATTCAGTCCTGGCAAAGGCAGTTTGGCCCCAGGGATTTGTTCTGCTCCAGAAGTAACTGGAGTCATTGAAATGGAAAGTTTGTTACAGCTTCTGTTCTGGGATTTGGGTTTAGTCTGGGTTTATATGCACTACAGAACAATGAGTTTAAGGCCAAAATGAACCACCAGATCATCTGGTCTGACCTCTTGTATATCACAGGCCACCAACATCACCCAACACCTGTATATTGACCTCAACAACCAAAATTAGACCAAAGTATTTCCATCCTCAGGACACTAAACTATTATAGCAGTGGTGGGCAACCTGCAGCCCATGGGCCGCAGGCAGCCCATCAGGGTAATCTGCTGGTGGGCCACGAGAAAGTTTGTTTACATTGACCATCCCAAGGCATAGCCACCTGCAGCTCCAGTGGCCGCACTTTGCCGTTCCCGGTCAATGGGAGCTGTGGGAAGCAGCGCGGGCCACAGGGACGTGCTAGGCGCTGCTTCCTGTAACTTGCATTGGCCAGAAACGGTGAACCACGTCCACTGGGAGATGTGGGCAGCCATGCCTGCAGAGGTCCATGTAAACTAACTGTCTCGCGTCCCACTAGCAGATTATCCTGACAGCCCACATGCGGCCCATGGGCCGCAAGTTGCCTACCACTGTTTTATAGAGATGACCCCTTGTTTCTCTAATGTCCTGGGACTGACCTAGCTACACAACACTGCATACTAAACTATTATGGTAGTGAATAGAAAGGGACCAAGTTGCATCAATGCTCAAAGTCCCTGCAATGGCAGGAAATTGATTATGTGAGATGTGCCCAGGTGAACATGGCAAGCAACTCAGACTCCACTTCAGAGAAGGTGAACCCCTTCCTTTCCCCTACTCAAGGCCACTGCCAATCTGACCGGGGTGGGAGGGAATTCCCTCTCAACCCCACATATGGTGATCAGTTAGATTCTGAGCATGTGGACGAGAACCAGCCAACCAGGCACCTGAGAGAAAATACTGTGTATGTCCTCAGAGCACCACCCTCCCCACTCCCCAACCAGTGTCCTATCTCCAGTCATGGCCATCCTTCATGCTTTGGAAGAGATAAAAACAAAACACAACACTGAATATATTGAGAGGGAAAGATTCCTTCCTGTCCCCTGCAGGTGACTGGCTGAAACCCTTAAGCATGAGTGTTCAAAAGAGTCAATGTTGACTGCAGAACATGGAACTGGGAGTCTGGAGACATCAGTTCTAAATATGGTTCTGACACAGACTTGTTTTGTGACCTTGGGCAAACCACTTAACCTTTGACTTATTTTCCCCTTATATAAAAGAGATATAATAATATATACTCACCTCTGTAAAGCACTTTGATAATTTCATATAAAAAGCATGGTAAACAAGTGCGAAGTCATATTTGTTATTGTGTGGCAAATGCTTCCCTGTCTTCATGTTAATGGAGACAGGGAACGGTGGGCCCTTAGAGCCCTCTTCTGTGAGGTGCTGAGTGTCATCAAATCTCAATTAACTTTGCAGCATTAGGTAGCTAATGAGCTGTGCAGAAAAACAACTGGAGAGTTGTTGCAGAAGTATGTTCTATGCTGTTCGGATTCTTCACTGTTATGAACAGCCGCTCCGTAAATAAATGCTAAGAATGTTGTTAATCATGTATGGAGTTCTGGAAGGCACTGATCCATCTTCAGTTAAAGGCACTACGCCATATTTAAAATCTACGCCATATTTAAAATCCTCTCTAGATATGTTTGTGTTAAGCAGTGCTGGGGGTTGGTGCATGAATCTTTCAGTTCTGGGTCACAGGTCCAAATCTTGCCTTTAAGTCATAGGTGAAAATGTGCAAGGTGATCTCACCCTAGCATTTAGTGAACACCATCAAAGCACCTCGTGGTTGTCAGTCTCAGCTCAAGAGTGGCCCAGGGAATAGCGATGATGCTATAGGTCAGGAATGAGGTTCACTGGCAGAGCTGTGTCAGGAGCTAGAAATATATACAGATGAGTTGCCATTCCACATAAAGAATGGTCAGAACTGTATAAAGGTCTAGAGAAATCTAAAAGACAGGTGAATGCAGACATCAACATAAAAGATGTCTTTGCTAAAGTGTGCAGGAATAAAAGACAAATGGTAATAGGTCACTTTGGAATCAGAGTCATGAATGACAGCAAAAAAAAAAAGAGTAAGGAATGAAAGAAAGGGCAGGTAAATGTCAATAGTTAGAATATAGAGATCATGAACTCTTCCTGCTGGAAGAAAGAACCCAAATATACAACAACAGCTCAGAATCTAAAATAATCTCACTCTCTTGAGTCTGGCTGCCCAGCAGCTAGTGCTTTCAAAGGTATTATGGCACTCCATCTGCTCAATGAAAGTAGTGAAAACTCACCTGAGCCTATGGAATCTTGCCGAAAGATAGAGTAAATTATTCTTATGCACAGAAACAACAAATTATATAAAAGACATCTATTATAATATATGGTATATCTCCTATAAAGAAGGTCTCACAGTCCTAGAAGCTATTAAAAAGGTGTGATGGTTCCCAGGCACCCAGCACTGCGAGGCATCTTGTTACCCTCTGCCTCCAGCATGAGAGTCTTGCCCGTGCCTGGCTGGGTGCTAGCTGCCTAACACCATCAGGTGTTCAGTCACTCAAGAGCTCTCCTGTGAGCTATGCCAGCCCTGTCTTCATCTTGCAGGTTATAGGTGTGCCTCAGCCCCCAAGTCCATTTGAATGATTCACCTGGGATATCCAGCCCCTGACGCTGGCTACTCACAGAAATTCCAGATCCTCTGCACCCAAAGGTGCAGTATATCCCAATTTACCAGTTTTACCTTAAATCACTGCTCTTGTAAACCAGACAGCACTCATGAGAACGAACAATAAAACCAAAAGTAGGTTTATTTAAAAAATAATAAAGATTTAACCAGAAATAAGAGGGAGTGATGGAAACAGATGGTTACAATACAAAACAAAATCATGAAATACAAACCTGGGTCTACACACTTATCAATAGTTACCTTTCCTATCTGCTAAAGTAGATTGCCCTCTTTCCCCCAAAGTTGTCTGTTACAGAGCTGGCTGGTTTTTCAAGAACCAGGATCCAAACATTCATGAAAGCCTCCCCTTTCCTCAAGGAGTTTCCTCAGTGAATGGAGACAGAGGTTTCTCCCTCCTCTGTGTTACACTGAAAACAGCCTTTTGTTTCTTCACACACAAGATGTCCCCTTGTCTTGTTGTTAAGTTTCTTTTTAACCTTTAAGTGGTTTTGATTGTTTGATGTTGTCTGTGAGGTTTCCCATTCAATCAGCATTTCACAAACACTAGCTGAGTCTTGAATTGCATGGCCAGCCAAACAAGGCAGGGTGTAGAATTCCCCTTTGCCCAAAGGGACCATCACTGAGACGCAGTCTCTCCTGGTGACTAATAGCTACTCCAAGTCCATAAAGCATACATTCAATGTAAGTACATTATTCCTTAAATATTACCCATACATACATTTCACAAAGGTGATGAATCTTGACAAGTTATGAGCTTTCTGTAGATACCTCACATGTATACTTTATGGATAAGTATCCTGTAAGATATGTTTGGTGGAGTAAGTTTGTCAGGTCTGGGATGAGAAATGTTTGCAAAGAACTGGGGGTAAAAAATGTGAGGAAAGTGTAACAGAGATGAGAAGTGAAATGTGAAACAGATGGTTGGATATGGGAAAATATCCAGGCTCCTGGAGAAAAAGTAGAATGTGCTTCCACTTATTTGAGGTTAATGGAGCAGCACCAATTTACACCAGCTGAGGACCTGGCCCATTATTGTATTTCTGGTTAAAATTATTGAATCATTTATTGAATATGGCACCAGTACATTCCACAGGCATGTTCTGCCCACAGAGAACATCCTGTAAACAATATAAATTGTAATAGCTAGTAGAAGATATCAGCTTTGAAAACTAGAAACTGAGTCTGAAAATGAATTGTCACACACAGACAATGTTCAATGAAATTGCAGGTCAATGAGAAAAATCACGGTTCATGGGAATATTGTTGAAAAAGAACACATTTCCCTACCCATAATGGTGCAAAACAATATTAGGCTGGAGTACATTCTGAAAGACAACTGTAGTGATGGTGCTAATGAATGCAGGATGCTCACCATTCTTCTGAAAAGTAACATTCAAGAGGACTGGATGGTTCACAAGTTTGGTATTAAGAGCTTTATGTTTCTTGCTCCCTGGCTCAAGTTTGGTCCTGATCAAAAGTTGATACCCTTCATGGCTGTTTTCTGTGTGAAATGAGCTCCGGATTCTAGCCATCATTATCTGCTGTACTGTTTGGCAAAAATTGGTATCCTTGCTAGCAGTCTCAATAGTGAGACCAAAGCTTGAGGTCTCAATGGTGATTGAAGTAACCTCTCACTAACGGAGGTAATTCCCGCCCCCCCCGCCCCCCCCGGACCCCTTGTGAAGACAAATATGCTGAAAAGAGTGCATGAAGAGCCTGCACTGCCACTGTTGATGCTATAAGCTTTTCTGTGGATGAAAAGAGAGTGTCAGTCTCTAGGGTTGTCAACCCAACACCTTTCATGTGCACTCACTTAAGAAAATTAAAAAAACACAATTAGTTTAACAGTATTATGCAGCTAATAATTCACATTATATCTGCCACGAAGGGCTGCTCAGTAGACTCATTCAATACTTCTATGTTCTCTGTGCATGTTTACTTTTTAAACTTAAAAAACCCCAGGACTGACAAAAATGCAAGACATGAACACCACAAACCGTATTCCACAAACAGTCAGCCAGAAGTAGAGCAGGGGTTCCGTTTGTAGCAAGTAATATATCATACTAATTGCGCCCTTTTTTCTATTTGCAAATTATCTACAAACAATATTTGGTTTGTTCGTTATTTCAGTGTACAGACTGATCATCAGGCATTCATAATCTCAACTGTCATTCATGATTTGTTATTTATGGTATGTTTCTGAGTCACATGGTACTATTTCTGATCCCTGAGTGGATGCTAAAACATTTATAAACAGAAAGAGGGCAATCAAAAAGATGTCAGATTAGCTGCACTGATGTTTTCATTGCAAATTTCTGCCCAAATACATCCCCATGAATATTCACAAGACTTTCACTTTCCTTGAAAAGACTGGCAAACAAAATATCACATGTGCAAAGGTTCACAGAAAATTAACGCAATGGTTAAAAGTTAATTTTCATTTGTAATCTGAATAAATGTTCATGAATACTTTTTTTTTCAATATTTGCCCAGCTCTAACCGTGGCCTTCTGATACAGAAGAAGAATATCCAAAGCCAAAGCTGGACAGACAATTCAATGCTTCTTTCCTTTCTGACAGAGAAATTATTTTCACTGTTTTTTCATTCCCTGCTGTGATACTGCACCATCACCAGTGTAATTGTTGATTTTTATATAGATTATAGATGTTTGCGATATTTTTCATTCATTATTTGCAACTTATATATTATCCTAGAATCTAAATATGGTAAAAATTCCCTCTCTCAATTTTTTCCTTCTGTTGTGTTATACTGGCCCTTTGGGTTCAACTCATGAGAATTAGTATGATTGCCTTCTGGTTCTTAATTATTATAAAAGCAACGTGACACAGATTGTTCTGTGCTAAATGTGAAGTTCAAAGATTTGTACAAGCATTTTGCTCAGAGAGTTACTATATTACATCTGAGGCAAACTTTTTAGAAAGCAGAGTAAATAGGATACAGAGCAAGTGTCAACAACATATACTCGTGGGACTTGTCTACATGGCATGGCAGAGCACTCTACAGGGGTGTGATTTGTAGAACCCTCTAAAATACTGTGCTCAGTTGCCTCGTGCAGACCCTACTGGAGCGTTCTAAAAGATCATTTGAAAAAGGGGGCTTTTACAGCATGGCAGCAGGGTCTACATGTGGCAGTAAGAGCGCAGCAAATTAGAGTACTCTACAGATCATACCCCTCAAACACTTTGCTGTGCTGAGTAGACAATCCTACAATAGGCTCAATCCTTTACCCTTGTTCTGGCCATCCTTGAGGGGTAACTGAGGACACTCCTTGACATCAGAGAAATCAACAAGGGCCACAGAGTTGGCATTGCAGGCTCTGTACCACCCATCTCTGCTCCATGTAGAGGCAGGACATATCTGGTAGGGTAGAGCACACTCTGTTCCACCAGATTCTCAGCAGATACAGAGGTTGCCTGCAGTGATGTAACTTAGAATAGCTCCAAGGCTGCTCTGATTTGGATCCATCCTTTTTGATCACATAGGTACACATCCCTTATGCTGATGTAGCTCCACTGTCCTTAATGGAGTTGCTTCATTTACAGCACACCAGTGTGAAATCAGAATCAAGTTCCATCTGGGATTAAAATGGAGTTTCGTCTGAATGGACAGAACAGCAGATGCTTCATATTTAGAGCTGAATTCAGCATCAAAATCCAGCCACACTCAGCACTGTGAAAGCCCATAAAATTAAATTTGACTTTTTAGCGGTATAGCTTCTAATGTGTTAATAATACGTTAATATTTCTGCATAGTTTTTCTTCAGTATTAATTGGATATTCTGGATCCTTGAATAACTAATAGTAGATTATCTGGAGCTGATGTTTCAGAGCTGACACTTTGGTACAGATATTTAACATTTCCGTGTTTGTCTATATACAGAAGGTGCATCAGGTAAACTTAAAACAGTTTAGTCAAACTGGTGCATCTTTTGTGTGTGGACTCATTTAAACCTGGTTATACAGTGCCTGTAAATTTACTGCTGTAAGCTAGACCAGTATCTGAATGGCCACACACACAGTTGCACCAGTTTAGCTAAATCAATATAAAATCACACCTTTAGTTAAACTGGTACTTTGAGTGTAGACCAGGCTTCTTCCTTTCTCAGGTGCCAAACCACCACCACTCCTGCTTGATCCCCCTGCCCCATGAGCCCCAACACTCACACCTCCTCCCCCACAGGAGCCTCAGCCCTTGAGGGAGCCCCCTATTGCCCAGGAGTCTCTGCTTTCATCCCCCATCCCTTAACTTAACCTTCCCTGCTGGTGAGTCTCACCCCACTGCTGACAAGACTATCCTGCTTCCTAGCCAGTCCCTGACCATGAAAGGAACCATCTTGGTTTCAGCAGCTGGCAGGCAAAGGCCTAGCATGTGACATGCAGCATGCTTCACATGCAGACCAAGACACAGGAGCCAGCTGCAGCATGCTACCTGCCAGAACATGCCGGGCTGCTAGTTGTACCTGCTGAAAAGTGGTCGGGCCATGGGCTGGGCGGCTCCTTCGGTTCTACAGTCTATGAGTGACTCAGAGAGAGAGAGTAATTGTAGGGATCATACCATTTTCCTTATTCTAATGGAGTTCACCATAAGAAATATACGACACTTCCTGCGATTCTTTCCTCATTTCACACGACAGTGACAGTGTTGCCAACTATCACTGTTTTATGAGGAGTGTCATGAAGTTTGTAGCAATTATGGTTGTGAAGGAAAGACTGAGAACATGAATTCTAAAGGCTCAGAAACCACAAGGCAAATAAAAAAGAACCCCAAACTTATTCATTTTAAAATTCTCCTGATTTTTGGAGCCTGGTTCATGATTGTCGAATGTTTGTGGTTAGTGATACTTCAGAGAAGAAGGTTCAGGCATTCCTTTTCCCTTTCGCATACAGAAATGTCCCTGCATTCTTCCTCAGAGCAAGAAAAAGTGCAACCAGTGCTCAGTGCTACACAAAAAGTGTCTCTTCTCTTCCCTCTCCCTCATGCTTGGCTGCGATTCTAAGATCCACAACTGAGCCCTCTATATTTAAATAGTAACAGTATAATCTTAAAAATGAATGTTTAACAAAAAAATAATAGTGGCCAGTTTGTACTAAGTAAGTGTGCTTCTACATTAATAACTGTATCTATTTTAAAAAAAATATTGTTCCATGAATAGCTTCAGCTGATTATGAATACAACCAAATAATATGCCACCAGCCTGTCTTTAAAGTAGGCTGCACCAATTGTGTCCTATAGTGGTGACATAAGTCATCTTCCAAATTATTCTCTGATATATTGCAAGATATGGCAAGATGCCCTGTGTTAATTCCATTTTAATTAACGGAGTTATACTATGTGACATCTCATGAAATATATGTAATCACATCATAATAAATTGGCAGATGATTTGTTATACCATTTTAGCTCTTTTAATCCTCTAGTTGGGTGCCAAGATACTGGATGGATGTCCAAAGCTTACTATTGCAAGACGCTTGCCCTGCTTTCTTTCCTTAATCCTGCCTTTCCTCTTCCCTTTATCTTTCCTATGCTAGCAGTTCAGTCTTATGAAACCAGTTTACCAGGCTCCCTTTGCTTCCATCACACCTGCAGAGATTTCTGGTTATTCTTGTTAAAAGGTTCCCGGTGTGGGTTTATATCCCTCCACTGCAGTGCTTGGGACATGAGTCCAGGGGTCCTGCAGGTTGTTGTTATAGAGGGAAGAGACAGAAGAAACAGTCACTTTTCAAAAGCTGTCCCCTCTGTCTGCCTTGCCTGCATGTGCTGGGATAGATCCAGCAGCAGTGGACGCCAAAAGAAAGAACAGCAGAGGCAGGGGGAAAATCCCAAATCTCTGCTCTAACTGCAGGAAGTTTCTGATGCTACTAGAAAGTCGGGGAAAGCAGCTGGAAGGTACATTGAAGCTGCCAATCTGTGTGTCTGCTGTCCTGCCACTAGAATGGTTCCTCAGAGCAACAGCTGTGGAAGAAATACATGAAAAGGCAGCTATCCATCCAGAGGACCAGCAATGGGGTGTTAATGCCAAAGCTCATTCCTCTGGGGACTCCTACCAACACCCCAGCAGAGGATTCTGTGCATGGAGGAAGAAGCGAGCAGCACAGCCAGCTCACTCACCCAAGCAGTTGCCCTCCTGTTGCTTGGATGAATACTGGAAGCTTCCCCTGCTGCCACCCCTGCCCCTCTGGGGATTGGAAAGAGGGAGTCCTGCTGCTGCAGGGAGAAAAGAGACCCATGCTGCTGACCCTGCCTGTCTGGGATGGGATCCACCTGCCACTCCATTGTTTTAATCTGGCCCTGTCTCCTTCCTCTAGAGTTGATCCTTCGAGGATAGGGCAAAGCAATACAGGAAAGGTTGAATTCCACTAGCATATGCTGTACCTTCTCAGCTCCTCCTTACATTCCAGAGAAGGACTGTTACGATGTAAAGCAGCGGTCCTCTACACACAGTACATCCATCACATTTTGTATTGTCTCTTCCAGTGTTTCAAATATAAATGTTATGTTGTGGAAGTGAACTGTGTACTCATTCTGAAGGTCTAATGAATTCAAGGGGCAAAAATATCAATCTGAACAATAAATCAGTAGATATGTTCAGAGATCATATCGGTTTCTTCCAAGCCCCTCAAGCCGTGCTGTCTAATATGCAAAGGAAACCCAGTTGCACTAAACAGATTATAGTTTTTCTATGGCCTGATTCCATTGCTATGAACCATTCCTGAAAACTACTAAGCTACCATTAGCTAAATGAAAGTACTAGTTCTTCTTGTTCCAGTCTACCTCCAGTATCATTTCCATTTGTTTTCTCTGAAGCAAATCCAAGAACATACCATTCTACTTCAAACACTTGGAAGTCCTGTTTAAAATAAAACACTTTTACCCTGGACAATGGTTGCAATTGTACTTATTACCCAGGAACAATGAATAGAACAACACCTTCCTGTCTAATAAGTGAATATGTCAGTGCCAGCTTTGATTGTAATTATACTAGGACTTTGACGGACACTGCTAGCAAATTTTGATTGACAGCATACAACACTGCAGACCACTACCACACATGTCCATGATCCTAGGAAGGCAACCTCTAGTTAGCAACATCCTTAAGATCTTCAGTCTACAGAATCTTCTGCTTGTAAAAAGAAAAAGAGTGGAAATGTATAGAGACCCACTTGCATTTGTCAAACTCAAACTGAAAGGAAGATTTCAATTTTTGTATAATCAGCCATGTAAATGTCCGCTGTTGGGGTTAGCCCCTCTCTGGGGCAGCTGGGTGCCAGGCCGCCTCACTACATGAAGCAACAAACAACAATTCAGTGCTCAGACCCTCAGGCAGGGGCTGAGCAAACAGTTCAGTATATTAAGCCCAGGTCCTAGGTCAGGGTGGGGGCAACAAATGACAGTTCAGGGCTCAGACCCTCAGGCAGGGGCTGAGCAAACAGTTCAGTATATTAAGCCCCGGCCCTAGGTCAGGGCAGAGCAACAAACAACAGTTCAGGGCTCAGACCTTCAGGCAGGGGCTGAGCAAACAGTCCAGTATATTGAGCCTAGGCCCTAGGTCAGGGCGGGGCAGCAAGTTACAGTTCAGGGCTCAGACCCTCAGGCAGGGGCTGAGCAAACAGTTCAGTATTTTGAGCCCAGGCCCTTGGTCCTGAGAGTCGGGGCGAGGGGGAGACTGCCACCCGTGAGTGGAGTGGCAGGGGGAATGCAGGCCCGCCCACTCCTCTGCGTCCCAGCCTGGGGTCCTAACAGCGGCAGGCAGCCTGCTGCTGTGTCAGTGGGGATCCTGGCCACAACACACTGACATTGGCTCTGGGTGTGCTGCAGCCAGACTAGGGTCAGCTGCCCCCGGGCTACTCTCGACCTCCCCCTCTACCGGTACCTCTGTCTCGGCGATGTCTTCCACAGCGCCCCACACCATGGGCTCCTCAGGATACTGAGCGAGGGGTATACTGGGCAGCTTCTCAGGGTCCCTTTGTACAGGCCGGCCTAGGGGCTCTTCCAGGGCCTGGTCGGCGTCCAGGCTCCGCAGGTACTGCCATTCCTCAGGTCAGTCGCAGGCAGCAGGAGTCTCCCCAACGGGAGCTAAGGAACCAGCGTCTGACGTCTTCGGCAGCCAGACCGCTTCTGAGCCCTGGGGCTGGGCTTTTATACTTCCTGCCCTGCGCCTTGACCTCTGGGGGGGCGGGCACAGGCTCCTGTGGCTCCACCCACTTTGGCATCTGTAAGAGCTCGTCCCTCTGTGGGGCGGCTCGGAGCCAGGCCACCTCACTACAAGCTACACATTTACAGTATATTCTCACACATCATGTGAGTATAAGCATTTACACTGAACTTTTAATATACATTGTCTATAAATAATTTTTTAAAATGAGTACTGATGTTATATGCTGTTGGTACCATGCATATCATGAACAAAAATAACACTGAACTTATGTTACAATAAGCTGTATATCCGGTAAATACTATCTTTGTATTTTTATGGTGTCTGTATATTTGTAAGAAAGATATGTGGCTGAGATTTTCAAAGGAGCCCAAGAGGGTTAGGCTTCTCTCTCCCACTGAATGTGAATTGGATTTGGGTACCTAAATCCTTTAGGCTGCTTCTAAAATCCAAGCACACATAATTACATGCAGTGATTCAACGCATGCCACAGACAGTCTCAGCCAGAGGTGTTTTCAGTTTGACCACTGTTGATTCCATATCTATTACTCCCCACGCTGGATCCTTTGATTGGTTTTATTTATTAAAACTTCTGGAAGGGGTCTTTTAATGTAATTATTTTAATTAATTTTAAATTGCTTTTCAGATGTTGTGCAGTGTCCCAAATGCTTGGGCAAAGAGGGACAATTTATAAATAAAATTACTGATACACCCACAAAGGAAACTATGTAATATGAGCAACTTAGATGATCAAATACAGTATGCACAAAATCTTCCTTCCATCATACCAGTGCTCACCAGGAAATTCTGCTTGTAGGTAGCATTGCAGATGAGCTAGACTAACCCAGAACAGTATTCCCAGTATCAATCAATAGACTGTGAACATATTATTATATTAGCAGTTTATGACAGTATGTAGGATCATATAGTATAATAATGGAATGCACTATCTTCTGAGATCTCAGGCAATCACATTGGCTGGCACAGTGTGAGTTGTCATGTCCATCTTCCAACTGTTGCCGAGGCAAAGGAAATAGCTTGTGCTGGTGCTGGTTGTTGTGATGCAGTGGTACTTTGTGTATAATCGAATGCTGTTATATATTTGAACAAACGAGAAAGTAAATATCATCCTTGTTTTTCTATTTATTTAGTATAACAAAGAGATACAAATTTAGAAGCTCCCGGCAGAATTGCTATACTATAATATTGCAATATAATCTGTCAACAAATCAGATTACTTGAATTTGAAGAACAATTAAGAGAGTTTCCAGGCACAGAAAATGCCTGTAATTCAGCTGTGCTGCCAGTAATAATATCAATGATGTTCCAGTTGGGAACTTGGGCCTCAGTGCTGCAAAGAGTTAAGCAAGTACGTCACTACTGAAACTACTCGTCTGCTGAACCGTGGCAAAAAGGAAAATATAAAGTTCATTTATGGTTATGGTGCCTCTTACAGCCAAGCAGAGGGACTGTGTTGTATGTGACCTTTGAGAATCCCATGATGACTACTCAGTGAAGGCTTAGAGAAGATACCTGACATAGACTGTGTGACGTGTAATTTTGTCACTTGCAGACAATTGTACTTTTCATCTGTTTCCTCTGCATGTAAGAAGAAACTACAACCAAAGCAGTTAGTGTAAAAGGAAGCATATGATGAGCAATGGCACTAAGGGACAAAACAAGGACAAAGAAGTAAACGCAATCCAGGGCATATGTTGCTCATGTGCTCTATGGAGCAGAAAAGCCCACAGGGTGTAAACTGAAGTGGTTTAACATTCAGCACGATACCTATTCATGTGGGTCCAAAGGGAAAAAGGCCGTTTGCACGTTTGCTTTGACTGTGGAGCAAAGTCAAAAAGAACACAGAAGATGATGTTGGTCATATATCTCCTTGCTAATGTGAAACCGAAGATAAAACTGACTGCAGAGTTTGACCTGCTAGAGCCAGAGCCTGGAATTGCCTAGAATGCAGGAAGGTGTTAAAAACAACACTTTCAGATTTCCCTTTTATGATCATTTGCAATGTGGGGGGCGGTCACTCTGCCTCTGAGAATTCTCCATGGTGTTTCCTAAGATAAAAAAGACTGGGGAACTGACCGTTTTCACTTCATGAGTATTTGCTTGTCTTCTACAAGGCCCTTCCACTCTCCTCATTCAAATCCCTTCTGGAGACCCATTTGTGCCTCAGTGCTTACCAGAAGTTAGAGGCCAGGTAGAGGGGCAGTAGGGAATAGGTTACATATGCAAAAAAAGGAAGGAAAAAAAGAAAACAAAAAATAGATTTGCAAATGTATAGACATTTTGGTTCATGTGCAATTTTCATGCATGCTTTTCTGGAGAGGAGCAAAACTCACCTGACATTACAGTAAGGCCACATGGTATGCTGCAAGGGAGGTGCTCAGGCACCCATAACAGGATGGCCAATCAAATGGCTGTTTGGCCCTTAAGAGATCAGGGCTTCTGAATGTATGACTGAGAGTCTGAGAGCACTAAAGTTGGGGAATTCACACCTGACTTGTGATTTGTCCTGCAGATAATTTTACCAGGACATCCAAGGACTCTAGGCAATGATATGTGCAGAGAACCTACTGTCTCTATATGAGATGCTCTAGGTGTGGACCTATATGGACCATTGAAATGCCTGGATGAGAAGGGGATAATGTGGAAGGAATCCAACAGGGTCACCATATCTGACAATGAGGATACTGATGATAAATTAAATCTGGGTGTGATGAACCTACAACAAAAAGATTATTCCTCTTTGAAAGAAGAACAGACTGGATAATGCCCCAACTACCTGATCTGATGATCTCCAAGGAGCAATCAATCAACCATGGAACACAACAGACTATATTAAGGTATACATGGGCCCCTATCAAATTCATGGTCCATTTTGGTCAATTTCACAGTCATGGGATTTTAAAAATTTCAGCTATTTAAATCTGAAATTTCACAGTGTTGTAACTGTAGGGGTTCTGGCCCAAAAAGGAGTTGGGGGGGATCATAAGGTTATTGTAGAGGGGGTTGCAGTACCACTATCCTTATTTCTGTGCTGCTCTTGGCAGTGACGCTGCCTTCAGAGCTGGACAGCTGGAGAGCAGCAGCTACTGTCCAAGAGCCCAGCTCTGAAGGCAGAGTCACTGCCAGCAGCAGTGCAGAAGTAAGGATGCCATGGTATAGTATTGCCACCCTTACTTCTGCCTGCAGACCTGGGCCCTCAGTCAGCAGCCACCACTCTCTGGCCTCCCAGCTCTGAAGGCAACAGCAGCACAAAAATAAGGGTGGCATGATATGGTATTGCCGCCCTTACTTGTGTGCTGCTGCTGGTGGGGCACTGCTTCAGAGCTGAGTGCCTGGCCAACATCCGTCACTTTCTGGCTGCCCAGCTCTGAAGACAGTACAGAAGTAAGGGTGGCAATAGCACAACCCCCTCCTAAAATAACCTTGCAATCCCCCCTGCAACTCCCGTTTGGGTCAGGACCCCCAATTTGAGAAACACTGGTCTCCCCCGTGAAATCAGTATCGTATAGGGTAAAAGCACACAAAAGATCAGATTTCAACGGGGGAGACCAGATTTCACGGTTTGTGAAGCGTTTATCATGGCCATGAAATCGGTAAGGCCCTAGGTATATATTACATATTTTGTATGACTAGGTAGTTCCGACCATTTCCTTTTCCATCATTAGAGATACGTGTGCACCCCTATACTGGTTTATCTCCATATTGGGAGCCCACCTGATACAAAAGCATGTGAGCCTAGCATTTGAGTTTCTACAAGCTTACAGGACACCTATCAAGTCGCAATGGCTGGAAAATTTTATTTTAAATATATTTTTCAACAAAAATTGAGGAAACATTTTTTGAGAATTTTCATTATCTCCTCTCTGCCTGGGATCCAGTCAGGGTGGTTGGGTGCTACATGTTTGCCAATCATATTTTAAGAATATCTATTTCTAGAGCAAAAACTCCACCCTCCACATGTAGAGAAATGTAGATTTATGAAAAATCTTAAGCAAGCAAATCCTGTTGTTCAAGAGCGGTGACTGGTTTGTGTATTCCACTATATCCCAAAAAGGGAATAAGGAAAGACATAAATATGTAAGAGATACTTATACAGTGTATATTTCATAATATATGATTTTAGAAAGGCCAAAAAATAAATGGGTATTCTGCCATGCATCTTAACCATCTAGAGAAAAGAATAATTCATATCATTATATTTAATACCATTAAAATGTTAAACATTAACCTCTGTATTCCCATATATTATTCTTGTCCAGCATTACTAGATACACCATGTTATTTTAGATTTCATTTTGTTTATTAGTCAGGGTATGTTAGACTTGTAGACTTACACTTGTATCAGAATGGTTAGTGAATGATGTAAAACATACAGTCATATCTGATTAAAAAGCCCTTAAATGATCAAATATACCTTTGAGGAGAATCTAATTTCTGATACATGTATGTTAATAAGAACAAAAATATGGACTATTGGAAAATGAGAGATAAATCAATAGAAAGGCTGGACCTTCAAGAGGTTCAGCATACAATAAAAAACACAGGAAAATATGCTTGCTGGTTGTCTGCAGTAGTTGGAGTGAGTACAGCTGACCAACAAGGTAAATCAAATCTGCTGCCAATAGATTCTTTTGCTGTCCAGATAAAACGGCAGACTAAGCTGGTGAACTTTCACCCTTCACCCAAGCTCTCTAAGCCAAAGTACAGATTTAAAAAAATCAATAACCCCAATCGATGGGAAAATATTTTTAGTCTCTAACTGAACGATATGTTTTGACAAGGCCAAAGAGGCGCATGAAAAATAAAAGACAGAAAATTAGGATTTTGTTTTATTGGTGGAGGAGGGATCACCGTTCATTCCCTTCCCCCCTCTCCATCCACCTCATTGACATTGGCAAAAATAATCTCATAGTAATGAAATAAAACATAAGGATATGAATTCATGAAATGTTCTGATTTACTGTGTATTGTCCTTGTACCATGTTAGCTTTACTGGTCTATGTTTCCATTGCTGTGTATTTAACATTGACAAGAAATATCAGAATGTCTAATGTTAACAAGGAAATATTCTTTCAAAAGCATTTACAGAAAGAAAACATGATATGAACAACCTGGATTTTTTTCTTAATGATGATTGTAAGATCCAAATGCACACATCTAAAACCAAAAGGCTTAAAGCAAGAATACTGTAGGTACCATCCCTAACAAAATATTGTGTTACCAAAAAAGGAACGTGGTGCCTAGTTATGTGAATAATAAGGAAAAGATTTCAAGGTGGCAGATAATCTGGGGCCAGAACTGGCCCTTAAAATTTGGCAGAAGGAAGTCTTTTGAGTTCTATTGGGTATTCTTGCTGAATGGTTTCAAACGTTATATTTTTAAACCATAGTGCAGAATACACATGTACAGAATATGTCATGTTGGTATATGGAGTGCTCCGTTAAGGCAAAACCATGACACGGACCTGTATATGTGCACAAGATAGAATACACACAACCTCCCTACCTTGGTCACTCACCAGAAGGCTGATCATAACAACAGTCCTAGCACTTTCCTGAGTACCAAGAAACAGTGTTTGGGCGAACATGTGAGGCTTGGTTAGGGGAGATGGTGAAAGGTATTTCTTTCCTTGGATAGATTTCCTGGTGTCCACAGTACAAGGATGTTGATAAATTGGAGGGAGTTCAGAGAAGAGCCATGAGAATACTTAAAAGGTTAGAAAACCTGCCTTATAGTGATAGGCTCAAAGAGCTCAATCTATTTAGCTTAATAAAGAGAAAGTTAAGGAGTGACTTAATTAGTCTATAAGTACCTACATGGGGAACAAATACTTGATAATCGACTCTTCAGTCTAGCAGAGAAAGGTATAACATGATCCAACAGCTAGAAGTTGAAGCTGGACGAATTCGGAGTGGAAATAAGGCATACATTTTGAACAGTGAGGATAATTAACCCCTGGAATAATTTATCAAGGGTTGGGGTAGAATCTCCATTACTGGCAATTTTAAAATCACGATGGGATTTTTTTTCTACAAAATCTGCTCTAGGATTTATTTTGAGGAAGTTGTATGCTACGTGTTATACAGAATGTCAGACTAAATTATCCCTTCCAGCATTGGAACCTAAGAATGTGTCCTTTTCTGGTTTTTTTTCTTCAAATTGTAGATAATTTCTATTCTTGCCATTTATACAACATGTGTGCATATAAATTAAATAGTTAATATATTAGAATTAAATTATGACCTCTATTTCCTTGTGCTCCCCGCTTCCCCAACTGTTTGTCGTATCTACCTGTTGTCTCTTGTTTTGTATTTACATTGAAAGGTCTTTGGGGCATTCTTTTGTTCTGTGTTTGTACAGCACCTAGCACCATGACTGGAGCTCCTAGGTGCTACAATAATACAGATAAATAATAAAAGGAAAGTCCACCATTCTGAAATCTCCCTTTCTCCCTCTTTATTTTATCATTATTCCTGCATTCAGCAGCTGTTCCATTTTGGCCTTTAGTAATTTGAAAATCTCTTACTTGCTTTTTTAAATGAAACATCCTGAAGCTCTCATGGAGGAGTGTTTACTATACCAGGTCTCATGACTGAAATACTGCAGGTAGCTGTTATCCTCCTTGAAAGCTTTCAACATATATATTGAAGTATGATGGCTGCTAGAATTAATTAGAGAAAACAGATGTCAAGTATTTGCCAAGAGTTATTTAAAGAAAATCTATTATGGATGGATAGTTGATGTTAGGGTTTGAAATGTGACCAGCAGCTAAACGATAGTTGGACATTTTTCTACTTTATAAAATACTGTACACACCCAAAACGTAAAGACAGGAAATCTTATCACCCATGAATATAGCACTGTATGCAATCAAACAGATTCTGCCCTGATGTACACCCTTGTGAGCCCAGTGATGTTAATGTGGGTCAAAGGAGAATTTGACCCATTGCATGGATCATCCTCTATGGCACTATTGTATGAGATGGGAGAGGCAGTAGATCTATTTCTCCTATACAAGCCTCAAGGCAGGATCCCTTCAAAGAGTGCAGAAGCACACTAGGAAGTTGACCTGGCCCCACCCCATGCATCACATCAGAGGGGCATGCCTTAGGGCAGGTCTACACTACAGCCTTATATCGGTATAACTACAGTCACTCCGGGGTTGTGAAAATACATGCCCCTGAGCGACGTAGTTACACCGACCTAACCCCCAGTAGACAGCACTATGTCGGTGGAAGAGCTTCTCACATCAACATTGTTACCACCTCTCATCGAGGTGGATTAACTATGCCAACGGGAGAAGCTTTCCCATCGATGTAAGAGTGTCTTCACTTAACCACTACAGTGGCGCAGCTGTGCTGATGCAGCGTTTTAAGTGTAAAATTGCCCTTAGCCTCCACTCCCAAACCAGCACATGCATATGCTTTCAGCAGCAGCACACAATGACTGTCTGGCAGACAGTGGGTTTCCATGTTTTTCCTTGTTAGCAGCGCAGCCAATGAACCCAGTGGCCACTCCATTCTTCTAACACAATTATGTCCTGGCCAGCATAACCTTTGTAGCAGAGACTATGCAGACTGCATCTTTGCTAGTATTACGCTGCCAAAGGCCAGATTTGGCCCAGAATAGTTCACATGGTATTTTTCCTGCCCCACTGACTGAATAAGCATAAATATTATTGCTGGTGCTAATACCTGTGAAAAGAAACTGTAAATCTGCTTTGAGTGTGTAAAAATTTCAGTGTGCAAGTTTAGCACTTGCTTTCCACTAACACTTGGGCTAGTAAAACTCAAGCAAAAAATGTTAATGGGAAGTAAAAATAAAAGGGATAGGAACACAACCAAAACAAGTTCCTCTAAAAATGAGAACAAATGTTTGTGGGAAACTTTTTGTAGTGCTCATATTTAGCACTATCCATATTCTCTTCCTAGTCTGCGGGAGGACAGCATGGAGGCTCAGTGCGTCATATTAGATAACACCACTCTTGCAGGTGGACCTCCCACTGTAAAATATGAGGGTAGCAGTTTTCCATGGCAATTGTTGCCCATTTTTGGCTGGAGCAGGTAGCCTGTATTGAGGGCCTTCCTTGGTTGTTTCCATTAGGAGGAGAAGCTGATGATAGAGTCAGATATTTCTTTGGTGCAACCCTGTTTCTTTGCAAAGAATGTACACAAAGTCCTGTTTCCCTGAATGCAGTAGAAACAAACAATAGCAGGCAAGTTTTTCTCTTACAATTTCTGAGCCTGCCTTTCCTGTGGGTCCTGTGCCCCAAAGAACTCTGTTTCTGCTCCCTCAGGGCCATTCTCTCTCTGTTTGATTGCTTTTTCTTGGCTTTCTATTCTCACACACACAGATACATACATCTGCAACCAATCAATCCAACAGTCTCTGTGTTTTCAATTAGTTCCCAGAAAAACCCTTTTGCCAGCATGGCTTAGCTTCTGCTCAGGCCTTGTCATGCTGCTTGGGGAGTTACTTCTGTTGTTTTAGCTACCACTGCACAAAGTGGCTTTTAATTGCTTCTTCCCTTTATCCTGAATGAAGGGTTCTTAGTAAACCCATCAGCTTTAATAAGATGTACGATTGATGTCAGCCATTAACACCTTTCAACATAGCATAATCCTCCCTAATGTTTAACAAACCAAAATCTGACAGCCTGTCCCAGGGTAACTTTTTCTAGGGCAGAAAACTATGTGATGGACCTGAGGAGAGCTATGCAAAAGAGAAGAGATGGCTATAGAAATGCTAATGGGGCTCAGCCTGTCCTGGTTTAAGGTCTTTATTTTTTCAGCAGGTGTCACACACTCCTCTACTATCCCCAGTGTCAGCAGAAGAGATTCTGTTTCCTTGCTCACCAATCATTTCTAACATCCAGTTGACAACTTTGTCCATGTGGCTCTGCCTGTAGTGTTCTAGGGTTACCTCGTCCCCTGGGAGAAAGGCAGGAGAGATGTCTTTGAATCTGATATCAAACATATAATGAGCTCTTATTCTTTAATGTATTGCATAGAAGAATCCTTCTTTCAACAGAACACTCCTGAGCAAGTGTCAAATACAGACTATACACGAAATACACCCCTGTCCCTCTGCTTGACATTCCAAAGTTGTTAATAGGTTTGTATCACTTCTGACAGATTCCTCTGCTGCACCAGTGAAGGGCATAAATGTTTCTCAATCCCATCCCACAGTAACATTTCACAAAAGCAGGCACAGAGGAACTTTATAAAAGTACCATGTGTGTTAGAGGGCATGAATCACACACACAGAGAACAGAAAAGGGAAGACACAATAAAAAAGACTACACACACATACCGCCCCAAAGGCCCTCAATAATGATTTACCCAATAGCTTTTACTGTATGAGCAGTATTGCACACCAGGGCTCAATCAATCCATCATGTTCATATAATGTAAGTCATAGGAATATGATAGGTAAAAAATACAAAACAACCATGTATACAAGGAATAACCATGTGGTTGTCAGGGACTCACCTGGAATAAACTACTATGCCACTAGCTATGCACAGATCCAAGCCTTAGTGCACCATGAAAAAATATACTCTCTTATAAACCTTTTCAGCAGTCTCATTAGAGATAGTCACATGCCCACACAGCAAGATTCTCAGCTGGTGACTTCAGTGGAAAGAGATCCATTGACACCATCTGAGGATCTGGCCTCTTGCCTAATAGAGCAAAGGAATGGGTCTTAAGTAGCAGCCGAGCATACTGGTACACAGCAATGCTACCTTCAGACATGTGGGTTGTTACATCAAGCATACGAAGCAAAGTGGGCAAAATATAAGAGGGAGACATCAAAAATGAACACAGTGCTGTTGTGGGCAAAAACACAGCTGATGCTTGGCAGATATTGCTCTTAAATTTGCCAGCATGTCCAGTTCAAAACACCTACAACAAGCACTGTTACTGGAATGAAAAATATCAACGGGGAAAGTAAAAACCCTCACACCCTGCACACGCTCTATTTGAACTAGTCTGCCCTTAGCAAGCAAACAGTCCCATTACACATACATAGACAGGCAGCCCCACACCATACACACATCAGTAGAAACATATCATAGACACGCTGTAATGTCCTCCGCTACTTGAGAACACTAGTAAGAGGCAAATGGTCTGGGATCATAATATACCTAGATACAGAGCAGCAAGTGCCATTGTCACACAGGACTGAGGTAGATTTCCTGTATACATAGGTTGAGGGCAGGGCCAGCTCCAGCTTTTCTGCTGCCCCAAGCAGCAAAGAGAAAAAAAAATTTTAAAAAGCCGCAATCGGCGGCACTTCAGCGGTTGCTCTACCGCACCACTTCATTCTTCGGTGGCAATTTGGCAGCTGGTCCTTCCCTCCAAGAGGGACTGAGGGACCCACCGCCGAATTGCCACCAAAGACCTTGCTGTGCTGGTGCCTGGAGCCGGCCCTAGTTGAGAGCATGTGGTTGATTTTTGGCAAATGTTTGTAAGTGTTGTATAAAACTGCCTGCAGTGACTCAAGAGCATGAGTTCTAGCGTCCAGGCAAACTATTAGGAAGCAGGGCATACACCCCACATTGGCTGTGAGTTCTATACTTAGATTTCACCAACCAATTATCAAGTGTAAACTCCTCTGGCATTATAACAGCCCAAACATGGAGTCACAGACAGTCTTCTTGGGTACTCTGATCCCTTTTGTCTCTCAGGTGATTAATGAATTCAGCAACTCACAAGCATTCAATAATGTCTAAAACCATTCTTATAATTCTAATGCCCGTTTTAACAACACTAACACACAGGTGAGCCAGACTGATTCCAGCTGTGTATTTGTCGGTGTTCACTTGAGACATGGGGACCTTAGCATGAGCTGGCACATGGTCTGCCAGCATCACAGATACCTCTTTCTTTCTTCTTGTGGCATATACTTAGTTGTGGCATGCCAGTGTAGCACATACTATTCACACAGTACAGCCTTCTCTAAACCATATACATCCCCCCACCAATAGGTTATTGGACTCTTGTGGTGAAGTGGCAATGACTATAATATAATTGACTATTACCCTTACAAAGGAGAGAAAACCTGTATCACTGTACTTCAGGTATATTTGTTCACAAACTTACTATCTAAGGAGTTGTCTCTTGTGATTAGATGTATCTACTTTGTTACTGGAAGTGTTGCTATGATGTTGCACTCTATATGATTTTATGAAAATATGCTAATGAGTATAAATATAATGTAACTGGAATATGCTTCATGCAAAAGGTCTCTTGTAAGGTATCATTACAAAGCTTATAATCAACTGAGTGTGGTCATCCTATTTGTATGTATGTATCATTCTTGTATCTGAAACGAGAAATATGAAATATAATTCTGAAGGCCTATTGTAATTATGCAAAGTGTGGGCCATTAATGGTGGGTTAGCATCTGGATGTCTCCCATCAACCAGGACAAATGCCTGTGGATGGCTCTGTTTGCTTGCAGGCTTTCCTGTGAGTCAGGCTGGGAGGAATGAAGGCTTGGAGTCTTACAGTGACATGTGACCATGTCATCTGGTACTGAAATCCATCTTAAACCTGGCACTTTTCCATTTAGAAGGAGGGGTGGGGACCCAGAGAGACAAAAGATTCCCACTTTGTGCCAAAGCTATATAAGGAGGTAGAACAGAACAAAATGAGGCTGCAATCATGATAAATCCCCTAGCTACCACCTAGGGTGACCAGACAGAAAATGTGAAAAATCGGGACAGAGGGTGGGAGGTAATAGGAGCCTATATAAGAAAATGACCCAAAAATCGGGACTGTCCCTATAAAATAGAGACATCTGGTCACCCTACCACCACCTGAGCTGGAACAAGGGCTGCACAAGGGGAAAGGATTGTGCCCAGACTAGGAAGGCATCCAGTCTGTGATAGAAGCTTATTGAAACATCTGAGGGTGAGGTTTTATCTGTATTCAGTTTTCTTAGTACTAGGCTTAAACTTGCGTGTTTTATTTTATTTTGTTTGGTAATTCACTTTGTTCTGTCTGTTATTACTTGGAACCACTTAAATCCTACTTTTTGCATTTAATAAAATCACTTTTTACTTATTAATTAACCCAGAGTATGTATGAATACCTGGCGAGTGTGGCAAACAGCTGTGCATATCTCTCTATCAGTGTTATAGAGGGCAAACAATTTATGAGCTTACCCTGTGTAAGCTTTATATAGGGTAAAACAGCTTTATTTGGGGTTTGGACCCTACTGGGAACTGGGCATCTGGGTGTTGGAGACAGGAATACTTCTTAAGCTGTTTTCAGTGAAGCCTGCAGTTTTGGGGGGATGTTGTTCAGACCTGGGTCTGGGTTTGTAGCAGGCTAGCATGTCTGGCTCAAATCAGGCAGGGCACTAAATTCCTAAGCTGGCAGGGAAAAGTCTCAGAGGTAGTCGAAGCACATCAGGTGGCAGTCCCAGAGGGGGTTTCTGTAATTCCACCCGTCACAGCTGCAACTGTCTCCTCCATGGCCATTAGTACCTGTGTCTGCTGGGCTCTGCCACCTGCTTCTTGAGGAGTAGGTCATGCCACTTCTGCTTATTATCATCCAGTTTGCACATACAGAACCCCAGTGCATCAGCCACTTGGGGTTTTCTCTTCTCTTCCACTTCTTCTGGGATTGGGAAGCACTCAGAAACATGGGTCAAAACTGGATGGCGTGAAGTATTTATTTTAGTGTAAGGTATCTCAAGATGCCAATTAGATATTTTGAAACTACATTTTTTCGTTATTAAAAGAGGCCTATGCAATGCAAGGAGAAAAAAAGCACAGTAGCAGCAGGACATCCAAGGAAGATGAAGTTTTGAAACCTAGGCTTGGTCTACATTGGAAACTTATGTCAATATAATTATGTCACTCAGGGGCGTGGAAAATCCACACCCCTGAGCGGCAGAGTTATACCAACCTAACTGCTGGAGTAGACAGTGCTAAGTTGATGGGAGGGATACTCCTGTCAACATACCTACCACCTCTTGGAGAGATGGATTACCTATGCCAGTAGCTTTCACAAGAAATTTTTTGGTGGCCTTTAGAATGTGCCCACCAACTCTTGCTGGTGGCTGCTCTGAAAAATTTTTCTTAAAAACTTAATTAAGTTTAGGAAAAACAAATAAATATGCACAGATACATGTCTAAATCATTGTAATTTATTTATGTATGTTTTTTTTTTTGCAGACTCCATAATAAAAATAATGTACAGTTGTCTCTATTCTTTACTGGACCTAAACACAATAGAAACAAAATAAGGTGCTTTGCACATTGTCTATTTTGTTGTTGTTTCTTTTGGTTTTTTGGCTGCTTTTTTTAAAAGACTTGCTAGCTAGTAAGATTGTTGCTGTGAAAACTGATATATGTATATTTGTATGTATCACTTTTCACAGCAGACTTACTAGCTAGCTGGGAGGCAGTGAAAAGTGAGATTAACAAACATACAAATATTGCTTTTCAAAGCAGACTTACGCAGCCCCAGCAAGCCATGGATGGAGAGGTGGGTAGAGAGGCTGTGAGGCCCAAGGGCGATGTGGGGGGTGAGCCCAGGGCTGGAGCCCGAAGCCCCCCAGCTGGGGGGATGGAGCCTGGCACATGCCACCCCAGGGCTGAAACCAGAAGCCCAGGCCCCATCACATCTGGGAAGGTGGGGAACTCACACCAACTTCTCACATGCCTGCTCATCTGGCATTTGTGGCTGCAGAGGAGGGCAAGGCCCAACCCCAGCTGACAGCTCTGGGGGGATGGGCCACTGCTTCCCTCCCTCCCCCATCACTGCCCAGGAGGCTGTGGCCACAAGAAAAGACTCTAGAGGCTGCATGTGGCTACAGTGGCCGCATTTGAGAAACACTGACCTACGCCAAGCCCTCCAGTCGGCATAGGGAGCATCTTCACTGAAGTGCTACAGCGGTGCAGTTGCATCACTGCAGCCTTTAAGCCCTTTGCAAATAATTGTAAAAATATAAATATTGGGATACAGAAGGATACTTTAGATACTCAGAGCCTGACAATGAGTTTCTGTTATTTCTGTTGTCATTTCTATGACTTACACTAATAATGTAATGACTAAACCATTTCTCTCCCCAAAACTTACCAGGGAAAATTATACACAGGGTCAGAATACATGTCTGAACATACCATTTATTATCAGGAACAAGAGGTTCTGTCAGGGCAACATCACCAATGTTAACCATTCATCTAATAGAATGAAATAGGTTGCAAGCAAAGTAACTGAAGAGGAAGGAGAGTGAACGTAGGTGACAGAGTAACAGTGACAGGAGAAAGATCAACAAAACTAAAAGCAAGGGAAGATATATCATTGGCAAGAAAACCAAATCAAGCTAATATCCTCTCAAAGCTTTATAGATAAAATGGAGCAATTCAGTAAATGAGCTGAAATCCTTTGACAAAGGAACTATATATCAGATCACTTTGTTCATGAAGACTCCAGATTGTCATTCTTTGATATCAGTGTGTTAGTGTTTATGACAACATAAATGTATTTGCAATGACAGAACATTACTATTCTGCAGATGTAGCATTACTTTGTTTTAAATGGTCTTGACCCAGGAAATTGCAGCTTCTGGTTTTCAGTGTTTTCTGGTATTTTTATACTGAATATTTCAGTTGGATGAGTGAGGTGCACAAGTACAGCTTGAGTGATTTAAGAAAGTAAGGGCTCCATTGTGAGGTCCTTATTCAAGAAAAATAGCTCCATTGATGTCAAAGGAGCAGTCGCTGCAGGACTAGGCCCACAGTGATTCAGCCCAGTTTAGACTCTTGGCACTTCCTGGATCCTAGTACTTTGCATTTGATCTAGTAGATAACATGGCTTCTTCCCTTTTGCTTTATGTGAAGTCACCACAGAAATGGTTCTGCATATGCAGTACACATTCATTCCTGGGTAATGCTTGAAAGCAGCTTTTGTTCTCCATCCTGGTGCTTTGAACTACATAGATTATTTCCACTCATTTATGTCTCTAATCTCTCATATTATATATACATGGGAGTCTGATCTATGTCTTTTCTGCACCCAGATTAAGGAACCAAGAAAATATAAATGGTTATACCAAAACCATCTTTCTCCTAACATAAAAGCAAAGAAAGATCCTGAAGGAGATGCTGCATAGTAGGAAGGCAGTGCAGTGCCCAAATTGCAGCTGGAAATATTTTACCTGGACAGCACAGGAACAGTCATAATGCCACCAAGCCACACAGAAGAGAGCATACTCTCTGGCAGCCCAACCACACTGTTGAAAGGAGTGATGTGCTATCCTAGTGCAGCTCCTCAGCTGCTGTTCAACCTGCAGGGAGAGGGGACCAGTGATTCCTCACAGATATACATTTGAGCCATTGTGCTTAGCTGGGAATTCTAACAGCACACTCCCCTGGTGTTCCCTACCCATGATGCACTATGGCAGCTCAGCCACAGGTAGAGATCCTGGTGCATCATGATAGCAATAGTCCATCAAGCAATGCCCACAGGCAAGATGGAGGCAAGAGGGACCCTGAACTACAACTCCCATGAGAGATCATGATAGCTCAGGTGATTGCAGATTAATAATGACCCAAAATTAAATATTTTATGTTGATTCAATAATGTCAAAATGTTTGTTTTAGATAAAAAAAATTTCAACATTTGTGAATCAAAAATTTTTGGAACTTTACATTCCATGAAAAATTTTGATATTTGACTTTTCATCCTGGCTTAGGACAAAGACAGGCTGGAAATTCCATTTTTCAATCAACTCTTGTAAGGCACATTGAGGGCAGCATGCTGGCATGCAGTCCAAAGGGAGCTCTGGGACAGATTGTGCCTCATGGAGGCAATAATAATAAAAGTATAAAGAGAAGCTGTGTGTTAAAGCTCATTTATATGATCTACTGTGTTAGGAATCTCAGCTCAGAAAAGGGCCTGTCATAGGATGGGGTGTGACCAATAAATCATGTGCCAATTGTATTTACTCAGTATGTCAATTCATTGTCCTCTATTCCAGAGTTAGTGTTAGTGTAGTTTTTGTCGTACCTCTCCACATTCGTAGGGCTGAGTTGAGATTTGTTATGTAGTTCATCGTAACTCCAAGAAACTCAAATTCCAGCTGTTTCTATCAAAAAAGGAAATGGAATGAGGTAATCAATGGAAAATTCCACACACGGAGCACTGTTTGCTGCCAGCTGAGGCTTAAATAAGGAAATTCATGTTCAGGTGAATTGTCCAAGGTAAACAAACTGCTTCCCCAGTAAGAAGTTTGCAGGACCTGTCAATCATGTCTATTGAATAGTTTGAAACACCACAGCCATTATTTACATCTCAAGATCACGAGTTTTTAACTGGCAAATGTCAAGTCCAGCTAGTTCCGTAGAAGCAAAGTTTTTTAGTGGATACCCAGAAATTAAAATTTGCTATGGAAGCAGAGAGAAATGCCACCCTGTTTCAGTGCACTAGTAAAAGCCTGACAGAAAGTTCATTGAAGTCAGTGAGAGTCTTGTCCACTGATCTCAGTGTGCTTTTGATCCAGGTATAATCCCCTAAAAGTCTGGATGCTAATTCCATTCCTTTTGAGGTCTTGCCTCACCTTTCCTCTTTCTGTCTCTGCTCTCTCCACAATATTTCTTCTTCCTCCTTCCAATCCAGCCAGATACAGAGACCATCCCAGTTTCCTGGCTCCTTCTTAACAGCCCCCTGACCCATCCAGCTAGCTACTTGAGCCTTCTGCAGGTTCCCTACTTTTGCTGGTAAGCAACTGTTCTTATATGCAGCACACTTGTTGGTGTGCTCTAGCTACAATACCGTGGCAAATATTACGTGCTTCCCTGGGCACTCCAGAAAAATGCACTCCTTCTCCTCTTACAAAATCTGGAACTGCAGCAGGCCCAGCGGAGAGATGCTGACACAGTGAGACCTGAAGATGGATTTCAGCAACTTATGAGGGTTTGTTGGACCTGAGAGACCAGGAGGTATTTAGTATGAAAAAAATACATTAATCTACCAAAAGGCCTAGGCTGGGTTTAGAACTGGGATAAGATTTGTACTACTTCTCCTCTCCCTACTCCTGCAAATTAGCTTGTCCAACCATCCTGTGCGTGGTTAGCAGAGCTGTGAGAAGTGCAGCTGAAAGCAAGATTCTGATCTTCTTTACATAAGTATTACTCTAATGTAACTACACTGATTTCAGTGGGTCACTTCTGATATACCCTGTGGGATCAGACTTGGGCCTACCTTTCACAAGCTCTGGACCAACATTAACTATTTATTAATCCTCTCAATATCCCTGTGAGAAAGGCAAGAATGGCCCAATCCCATACCCAAGATTCAAACACTCCCCAACTAGCCGTAAGAGCTGGTTTTGAGGTTTACACTTAACTGAATGTTTATTTTTTTCACTTTGCTTCCTACAATAGATATTAGATAATTATCACAGAGAAAACATCACCACTTTCTCCATGTACAAGGCCCGATATTTTAGAGGAGTTGAGTGCTCATAACTCCAGCGAGGTCAATGGTAGCAGCAGGCAGCCAGCACTTTGAAAATCAGGTCCATCAGACTTTTTTTCAGGTCATAATGTTAGGAGAGGAAATTACATGTAAGAACTCTCTACAGCAATTTATTCACTTCAAAAAATGCTAAAATCAACAAAACAAATGTTAAAGTTTAGCCATTAAAGGACCTAGAATCGTCATTTAAAAATGTTTAGGAGAGAGCAGCTGTGGAAACAAGGAAAGTGTGATTTTGCTGAGAGTTCTGCTTCTTCTCTGGTTTGCTCAGAGGCATGGATATTTAAGCACAAAGTGGGCCATTTTTCACATAAATTTAGGGATCTCAAGAGGGATTTACACATCACCTTATTCTTAGATGGATACAAGAGCATAAATTTCCTCAAATCAAAAGTGAGCCAAAGGAATAGCACAACAAAGAAAATAATAACACTCCCAGCGGCCAACTGCAGTTTAGCCATATAAATAGGCCAGATGATAATTCCAAAGCCCTCCTGCACTTGACTGCATACTCTGCTGAGCCACCAGATGCTGGAATTGTCATCACTAACCTGCATAGTTTCTCCTAGGGAGAGACTGAGGAGCAATCCTGAAAAAACTTTCTTACGACCCCTTCATTTTATTTCTTTAGAAATATTAATTTCTTTGAGTTTTTCAAATTTTCATTTAAAGTAAAAGGTTAAAAATGATTTTATAAGAACTTATGTGAAATGGTTAAACATATCATGGCAGTCTAGCAAAGAACAAATAAAATGCTTTATTACAAATTCATTCCTCTGGATGTCTCGTGGAAGTATTTTCCTAGTACAAATTAGAAAGACAAAGGTATGCATTCTACTGAGGTAATATGATATAGAAGTAAATGTGCACACATGATTTGCAAAGACTGTAGTTTAAGCAGTTGTGATAAAACTGTAGGCAAGCATGAGAGTATATTTTGCTTGTAATGCTCTTTGGCTGTTGTTCAAGCATATTCTTCCATTGAGGTTTACACACTTCTAGGATAGGATGGGACTAAGGATCAGATATAACCTACAAGAGTCTTAAGCAAATGTATTTTGCCTACTGTAACAATATTTACATTAGGGCTGTTAATTAATCACAGTTAAGTCACGTGATTAACTTTAAAAAATTAATCAAGAGTAAAAAAATTAATCACGATTAATCACACATAACAATAGAATACCAATTGACATTTATTAAATATTTTTGGATGTTTTTCTACATTTTCAATATTGATTTCAATTATAACATGGAATACAAAGTGTACAATGCTCACTTTATATTATTATTTTTATTACAAATATTTGTGCTGTAAAAATGATAAACAAAAGAGAGTATTTTTCAATTTACCTCATACAAGTACTGTAGTTCAATCTCTTTATTGCAAAAGTGTTACTTACAAATGCAGAATTTTTTTGGTTACACAACTGCTCTCAAACACAAAACCATGTAAAAGTCCTACAAGTCCACTCAGTCCCACTTTGCTAAACATTCGTATGCCCCTTCCATACTTGGGCCACCATTCCAGAGGGCATGTTTCCATGCTGATGATGCTCATTAAAAAAATAATGTGTTAATTAAATTTGTGACCCTACTCCTTGAGGGGATAATTGTATGTCTCCTGTTCTGTTTTACCCGCATTCCACATATATTTCATGTTATAGCAGTCTCGGATGATGACCCGGCACATGTTGGTTTTAAGAACACTTTCACAGCAGATTTGACAAAACACAAAGAAAGTACCAATGTGAGATTTCTAAAAATAGCTACAGCACTCAACCCAAGGTTTAAGAATCTGAAGCGCCATCCAAAATTTGAGAAAGACGAGGTGTGGAGCATGCTTTTAGAAATCTTAAAACAACAACACTCTTATGTGGAAACTACAGAACCCAAACCACCAAAAAAGAAAATCAACCTTCTGCTGGTGGCATCTGACTCTGATGATGAAAATAAACATGCATTGGTCCACACTGCTTTGGACTGTTATCAAGCAGAACCTGTCAGCAGCATGGATGCACATCTTCTGGAATGGTGGTTGAAGCATGAAGGGACATATGAATCTTTAGCGCATCCGGCACGTAAATATCTTGCTGTGATTAATCTCTGATCAAAAGTATTGCCAAGCTTAAAATGAATAAAGGTATTGTCAGTGTTAGGCCTCAAACTTCCGCTTTGCAAAGGTAAAAAGGGCACACTTTGCTGAGGTGAAGAGGACAAGTTCTGCAGAAGTAAGCTAAGACTTGTGGTCAAAACGCTCTGCAGCCAGATAACTCATTCTAACTCCTATAAAACGAGATAAGTTGTGCCCCCGGGCACAGCTTGTCTAACCCACAATTAAAACAATTGGCTAGAAGAAAATAAGTATAAATTATATGATCAAAGCGACACAAGGAGATAAATAAGCGTAAATTATACAGCCAAGGCGACAATGCTAACCACAATAAAGATTTGGCTGACCCTAATTGGTCAGTCTGTTTTAAGACATGGTGGACAGATCAGATAAAAAGTACAAAGGCACAGGACTGTGTGTGTGCATTTCGGTCATAAGGAAAACCTGACCCACATCCCCTGAACCGAAGGGACGTGCACTTCGCGACTGTGTGTATCTGGCCAGTGAGGAAAATGGCCAACTGAAGGGTAACGTATTCTCAGGTGAATGCAGGGTAAGGTTATAGAGTAAAGAAGTCTGGTTGCTTGGGCAGAATTGATCTCAAGTTGTATCGATACTATAGTGTTAAGAATAGTAGTAAATAGCTAATGAATAATAACTTCATATGTTCTTGTGCTTGTCTTCATTATAACTTTTTATATTAATCCTTATTTAATGCTGATCTTTATTCTTGCTTTTCTCATTTTGCCTGAGTTGCTTTTATACTCAAAAGTCATTAAAAACCTTTTTTGAGAAATAATCAGTAGTTTTAATTTTTCTTATATGGGCACTACTCAACCTCATTAGATCCATGTTGAGTGGTGGGAAGTAGTGCTCACCCAGGACCCAGTTAGGGTCCTGACACATGCCTCCCTCTTCCTTTATCTCCACACTTGCAATGCCAGCTACAACAGTGCCATGTGAAGGCCTGTTCTCACTTTCAGATGACATTGTAAACAAGAAGCAGGCAGCAAATTATCTCCTGCAAATTGTAACCATCCTTGTTTGTCTGAGTGACTGTCTGAGCAAGAAGTAGGACTCAGTGGATTTGTAGGCTTTAAAGTTTTACATTGTTTTATTTTTGAATGCAGGTTCTTTTGTACATAATTATACATTTGTAAGTTCAACTTTCATGATAAAAAGGTTGCACTATAGTACTTGTATGAGATGAAATGAAAAATACATTTTTTTGTTTTTTACAGTGCAAATATTTGTAATAAAAAATAAATATAAAGTGAGCAGTGTGCATTCTGTATTCTGTGTGGTAACTTAAATTAATATATTGGAAAATGTAGTAAACATACAAAAATATTTAAAATAAATGGTATTCTATTGTTTAACAGCATGATTAATTTTTTTAATTGCTTGGCAGCCCTAATTTACATAGTCTTTTTCTTACCAATGAAAGTATAAGGTTATGAGAGATGATACAGATGCCCCATGAATTCTTGTCTTACTTTGTTCATTTATGCAGATTAAGTATTACAGAGATTTAGAAATTTCTTTTTTGCATGAGAGTAAATTTGATACTGACAACAGGTATCAGATCTTGGGGAACTGAATGTGGACCAAGTGGGAATCCAGAACCAAATCCTGCAGTCATTACTGGTTCAAAACTCTCTTTGCAGTAGGTTGAGTAGGACTGCAGGATGTCGCTTCCATAGGTGAGGTACAATGTGGCCATTGACAGAGAGAGTTTCAGCATTATCCAACCATTGTTACTAAGGTCCTGTTTACAGTACCACTTATGTCAGCAAAACTTATGTAGCTCAGAGGGGTAAAAAAACCACGCCTCTGAGCAACATAAGTTTCGCCAGCATAAGTGGTAGTGTTCACAGTGCTGTGTTGGTGGGAGAGCTTCTCCCATCAATAAAGCTACCGCCACTCATTGAGGTGGTTTTATTATGTCGACAGGCGAGTTCTCTCCCTTCAGCATAGAGTAGTTACACTAATTATCTTACAGTGGTGCAGCTGCATCAGTACAGCTGTGCCACTGTAAGCTCACTAACATGGACGTGGCCTAAATCTTGACATGGAAGAACCTTCTGTGGGTGAGAAGATAGTTCAGTCTCTCTGCCCATTCAGTACTTAGCCTCTCTGCTGAGATTAATAACCCAGATTGCTTACATGATGTAGCCATTGGTCCACTGGGAATTGTTTTGCAACTGAACAACCATCAAGTGGTAACAACTTTCAGTCACTACTGACCCGGGCTGCATTTGACCTGGCAATTAGGAGGTACAAAAAGAGTCTATACTCTATTCCTGATTCAAATTTCTTGAGCCATTCATTCCCCCAGATGTTCTGGAGTTTATAAAAAGTATATGTATTTTAAAAAATCACACTGAAATTGAACTATAATGCTGATTGATTCAGAAACAAAGAAAATTCTCTCTAATCCAATACAAAGAGTTGTATCCGTATTAGTGAATAATATTTTCACGTACTGCAACATCAGATAATAGGGAAAAGGCAATAAAGGAAAAAGGTTCTTAGTTAACCATGCTCATCTTACGATCTGTTTGGAGACTGGGGTTTTTTAAAAGTAAGAATGAATAAAAGAAAACAGGAAGGAAAAAGGAAGAAAAGAGACAGAGAGAGTGATGTGTATAGAGGGTCGGGAGGTGAAAAGCTGATGTTCCATCTGGAGCCTGGCACATTTGCCACTAGCAAATTGGGCTCCCGCATGGTCTAATTCCTGCTTCACCACAGCCTGCTAACACAGCTTGGATAGAAACGGGGGAGAAGGAGAAAAAAATCCATACAGGAGGCTGCAAGAGCACATAGACTCTGTTCTGAGCTCCTTCCCCAGGCAGACAGAAATCAATAAATCAATCGGAAATGTTTGTTGGCTGTAAAATGGGTAGAGAATCTAGTGTCAAGCTGCTTTGAGATGGATGGACAGTAGTCCTGCAGTCTGCTGAAAGGCCAGAGGTGACTATCACCTTGAGATGAGCTCGGTGGCCACTGGCCCAACAATGCTTTGAACCTTGAGTTTATGACTAAGGGCTGGGGCATGACTTAAAATAGTTGTGTTACCTGCTATGAGGTCCTTTCCTGGCTTTGTTGCACTCGTGGTTTGCCAGCCAGATCCTGGCAGCTGCCTTCTCTGTGCCTGCTGTGCCACTTCATTAAAGTAAAGGCTACAGGAGACCGAATCAAAAATGGCTAGATGCCTAGTGGTAGCAAGAATTGATTGAAGAGGGGAAGGGATTTTCTACACAACAGTTGGACTTTTCCTTTATGTGAATGGTTTAACATAATGTGGAAAACACTTTCTATTCAGAGTATTATATCTTAACTCTTTCATTAATGCGGTGAACATCAGGATACAAAGCTGTGCCAAAAGTGAATAACTAAAGCTAGCACGAGTGACTTTTTGTTAAAGGAAAAATATTTGTAAGAGGCAGAAGCAGCTGTACCTGTAGCAGGCTGTCTGTGTGTTTAAGTTTGTTTGGCTCATGGCTGCTCTGCAATCACTAATTTTTTCTGATGCAGAGATGATCTTCACTGTGGCATAGCTCCTGCACAGAGACAAGCTGGGTAGCTTCAGGCACATCCCCACATCTGCAGCCTTCCCTCAAGGATTTGCATTTTCCTCAGTCTCAGTGAACTACTGCTTACCCTCATCTTTGAGGGAAAACTGTGCTTAGACTCCTGTCACTGCCTTGTTTCGCTCACAAAGTCCCAGATAACAATACATTTGGTTCTCAATTTTCAGTGTAAGTGAATAACAGGTTCTGCACAATTCAGTTTAGTCTCCTTAGGCTGTATTATTCATTCTTGTTTGTTAATAGGTGTTCCTTAAAGATGTGTTCTTCATGCCTCAGTATCAGACTTTCAGCAGGGTGGTTATCTCATTATACAGTGCCCTGAGCAACTCAGCAGGGGGTATTTTATATGTAAAATTATTATATGGGATTATTTCCTTGCATCCATCATAGGCTTTTCTAGGACACCACACGCCATGATATGACGTGCATATTTGGCTTCTGCTCATGCCTTTGTGTATGCAGTACATACACTGTTAACACTGTGTGTACCTATGAAAAGTAGCCACAATCCTTGCTTCCATTATTTCACATTAAATCCAGTGTGTGTGTGTGTGTGTGTGTGTTCATGCCACTAAGTTTTGTTCACCTTTAATTAAAATTTGGGACAATAACAATACCTTATTTTACTGTAGATTTTTTTTTAATTAAACCAGGTAGAGCGCTGTCCTGGCTGAAGCAGGTCTGGTATAGTTACATACTATTATTCTCCTGTACCTGTACCTTTGGCCTTTTTACTAAAACTGGTAAAAAAAAAACCCCAATTTTGGGTTGTTTTTGGTTTTTTTTTAAAAGGGGGGAATGAAGAGTTTGAAAGTTTTTACTGGTTTTCAGAATCTCAAAAAATATAGACATTGTCATTAACCGTTTTGATCATTGAAAAATGGCCAGCTCCATAGCTGGAACAAACTACCTCCTAGCCCCACAATTATTTATTTATTTATTCATTTATTTGCCAGGGGAGATGTTTCTTTGTAAACTGACACTCACCCCCTCTGAGCCAATAGACCTGGAGGATAGGAACAGGGACAAAAAGAGGGAGGAGCTCTGCCTCTATCCCCTATACTAACCAGCCAGAGCCGATGGACTGCCTGAGGGGAGCAAAAGGCTTCATGAAAAGGGGAGATTACAGTCCTGTTTTACTGACAGGCCTTTTCAGAGAAAGCTGCAGGCTCCAGAATTCACAGGAGTAGATTTTTATATTCAAATACATAAACATTTTGTGCTGGAAGTGCTTACCCACTCCTCCAATCAGGGAATAGAAAACAGTATCATGTGACTTTTCTGTCCAATCAAAACAAACCAACACAATATGAGTAGTCACAGAGAACTGTCTGTACCTTAACAATCCCCTGAAAATGTAGGTATGCTACATCTCTCTATGGCCCCAGTGCCTCTTCCAGAGATATGCTGTGGAGGAGCTGCTGTTTGGAAACTTCTTAATGAATAGCATAGGTTCACATTGTACTCACCTTTCACGATGGGCTAGAATTAAGTGACTCATCTCCTACCAATTCATGTGAAAGAACTAGAGGGCAGATTGTAAATTGTCAAGAGATCAGTTGACTTCACTGAACCATTCACTTCAATGGAGCTCTGACAATTTACATTAGCTAAGGATCTGCCCCATTGCATATTGGGCTGAAGAGTATTGCTCACCCTGCCCTTTCTCTACATCACCTGACAGAGATTTTCAGGCTACTGTAACCAGTGCAACGTGTACATCATTCCATTGAAAATAAACCACAAAATGAAATATAAATATGACAGGAATGTGAATAAGCAAGGACAAGATTCAGTGATAACATGCACGCAATCAAAACTATACTGGAAGTTCTATGAATGTTTAAATATACAATCTAGCACTTTGATATGAAGATGGCATTAGAAAAAAAAACAATACCCTGACCACTAGGGGTCTATTAGCCCGCCTAGTTTCTCAATATAAGTGTTTGCTTTTTATGTACTTCTGCTTTAGTACAGAGGAATGTGACCAAAAAACAGGATGATTAATTAAAGGGGCACTTCTTAGACCCATGGGTCCAAAATGTAAAGTACAATAAAACTAATGACATCTTTCTGATGTCTAAAACATAGCCATCCAGTAAAGAGGATGGGGTTTGTTTTGATCATAAGTACATTGCATCAGTCTTTGATTCTGTCTACCTGCTGTGGCAAATTGCTGGTACTGTTATGCTGGGTCTCGCGCTTTCTCTTCTTTGGGGAAGGTTCAGGGCACCATTGCCTGCCTCTGAATCAGTATTTTTAATTACCCCACTATTGTCCTTGAGGAGGGGAGTGGAGAGGGAGGGACCTGGGCCCACCCTCTTCTCCAGGTCCCAACCCAGGGGCCCTGAGGTTTGTGGTGAACCACTTGAACTAGCGGTTCCTTCCCCTGGGCTGCTTCCCTCTCTTGCCCTTCAGCTTGTGAAGGGGCTTCTTGCCCTCCTTCTACATAAGCCAGGTGCCCCTTACCTAGGGTTTTTTGGATTTCTCAGCCCACCACAACACTCCTCCAAACTTTCCTTTTGGTCTCTCTTCAAAACTATCCTCTGCTCCAACCAAACCTTCCAACTCCCACACTGTCTGACTGAAGCAGGGGGGGGGTTTATCACATGACTGACTGCTGGTGCTCCAATTGGCTTCAGGTGCTCTAGTTAATCTATAGCAAACCTTCCTCCCCTTGCAGGGACTAAGGCTCCCTGCTAACACTCTCCTGCTGCCCTCTGGCCATGCTGTATCACACTGCTCTGCTCTCAAGGCAGGATTCTTGTATATCCTGTACCATGTCTGCTCACACAAAAAAATTGAATGGAGGGTGTAGTATGATGTGCTGAATACATTCTTTCACAAATCAGTACAGAACAAAGCAGATGACCTCTCTCTTCTGTTAGAGAGACATGGTATGTGAGGTGATATTGTTTATTGGACCAACTTCTGTTGGTCAGACACAAATCTCTTCTATGGTTTCTTTAGCCCAAGAGAGATACAACTTGTGTTACACTGTAGCTATTGGAAAAAGTTCAAAATAGTAAAAGCTTAGTTGTTAGCCATCCAGACCAGACTCCACATAAGCAGAAGAAAAAACAAACATAGATCCTGTTAGCATCAAATAGCATAAAGTGCTTAGAGTGAGAGAGATGAAACAAAGCATATTCACCCTTTAATTTTCTATTAGTTCTCAGACTTTAGACTGTATGATCCATAGAAGTCAGCTGCAAAATTCCCAGTTTATTCAAGGATACAAGAAAGTTGAAAATATCCTAAATTAATTAAAAATAATTCAGCTTGATCTCTGTTAACTGACCCACCAAGTACTACTGACAGAGTCAATGATAAACAAAGGCATGCACAGTATAACCAATGCAAAGAGCCCTTCTCAGTACATTATTGAAAGATTTTTCATTCAGATGAACCACTGGAAGATACTTCTTCAGTCTTTGTACCTGAGCCAAAGCCCACTGATGTCATTGGAAGTCCTTCCATTGATTGGAATGGAATTTTGATTGGGACCTTGAAAAGGAGTTCCTCATATTGTAAATTTCTTGTTTTATCATCAATGTATTAGAAGAACAATGGATACGCTTTATTTGAAAACACATTTTTCACTCTTTTAACTTCCAGATAAATACATCTAGTGATGAGTGTAGTCAGAAAGTTCCACTTGAACACCATCCCTGCCTACTACACCAGTATATGCTTGCATGTGCACACATACCGATTGCTATGTTCAGGGCCCCGCATGTCACTATATGCTACAGCAATTGTGTCTATGAGTGGCCATTTAGTTGAATACAACATGTCAAAACTATTCATTTAAGCAAAGTATTTCTAAGTACAGCCGTTAAAACTTGCAGAGATACAAAGGGAAGAGGTACAGAAGGTTTTGTTCAAATAAATGTATTCAGTTAAGTGGTGACTATCTGCATCCCTATCTTGTATTTGTTTAAATGGACTCAGTTACTTTGGATTTGTGCAAATGTAACTAATATCAGAATATAGTAATATTCCAACGTAATATACGCCATCATATGCCAGCAATGCCCCTCTGCTATGTACATCGGCCAAACTGGACAGTCCCTACATAAAAGGGTAAATGAACACAAATCAGATATTAGGAATGGCAATATACAAAAACCTGTAGGAGAACACTTCAATCTTCCTGGACACACAATAGCAGATTTAAAGGTAGCCATCCTGCAACAAAAAAACTTCAGGACCAGACTTCAAAGAGAAACTACTGAGCTTCAGAACATCTGCAAATTTGATGCCATCAGCTCACTATTAAACAAAGACTGAATGGCTAGCCATCTACAAAAGCAATTTCTCCCCCCTTGGTGTTCACACCTCAACTGCTAGAAGAGGGCTTCATCCTCCCTGATTGAACTAACCTCATTATCTCTAGCTTGATTCTTGCTTGCATATTTATACCTGCCTCTGGAAATTTCCACTACATGCATCCAAAGAAGTGGGTATTCACCCACGAAAGCTCATGCTCCAATATGTCTGTTAGTCTACAAGGTGCCACAGGACCCTTTGCTACTTTTACAGAATATAGAGAGTGTGTGTACATACATATTATTATGGCTGGTGCCATCAGATGGCACTGTTAAGCATAGTCTTCCAAGCTCTTTTTCTTAGCATCTGAGCAAATGTTCAGTCTTAGGAAGTGTAAGCCGGTTGTGTTGGGGCTCGTCCCCCTCAGGCGCGGCGGGGAGCCAGGGCGCCTCCTTACGCGCTGCAGTCCGGGTAGGCTTAGCCCTCGGCAGGTGTTGAGCGGGGTACAGGGTCTGTAAACAGGGTAGAGCCCCGGCCCTCTAGCCGGGGTCGGGGCTCTCAAAGTCAATAAGCCCCGGCCCTTGGACAGGCCGGGCAGTAATAGTTCAGGCTCAGGCCCCTAGCAAGGGCTGAGCAAACACAGTATCAGCCCGGGCCCTTGGCTCGGGCGGGGCACCAAACACAAGTCTAGTTCGCTCTGGCCCTCTGGGTCAGGGCAGCACAGTGGCAAAGTCAAAGGGGCCCAGCCCTTGGTCCAGGCGGGGCACCAAACACAAGTCTAATTCGCTCTGGCCCTTTGGATCAGGGCAGAGCAGCAGCAATAGGCGGGAAGAGGGGGAGTCTGCCACCCGGTTACGGGTGGCAGGGGGAACGCAGGCCCTCCCACTCCACTGCGTTCCAGCCCGGGGCCCTAGCAGCGGTCAAGACCCGCTGCGGTCAGTGGGGATCCTGGCCGCAACACACTGACATTGGTTCGGGCTCTTCCGGAGCCAAACCAGAGTCGGCCACCCCCGGGCCAGTTCCAACCTCCCCCTCTCTGGGTACCTGGTTCTTGCCGGCGTCGTCTGGTGGGTCCCAGACCATAGGTTCCTCCGGGTACCGGTCGTGGGGAAGCTCAGGCCACTCCTCGGGGTATCGGGCACACGGCAGGTCAGGCCGACGTTCCTCCGGGTACCGGGTCTGAGGCAAGTCCAGCCAGCGCTCCTCTGGGTAGTGGGCGCGGGGCAGGTCCAGCCAGCGTTCCTCCGGGTAGTGGGCGCGGGGCAGGTCCGGGCAGCGCTCCTCCAGGTAGTGGGCGCGGGGCAGGTCCGGGCAGCGCTCCTCCGGGTAGTGGGCGCGGGGCAGGTCCGGGCAGCGCTCCTCCGGGTAGTGGGCGCGGGGCAGGTCCGGGCAGCGCTCCTCCGGGTAGTGGGCGCGGGGCAGGTCCGGGCAGCGCTCCTCCGGGTAGTGGGCGCGGGGCAGGTCCGGGCAGCGCTCCTCCGGGTAGTGGGCGCGGGGCAGGTCCGGGCAGCGCTCCTCCGGGTAGTGGGCGCGGGGCAGGTCCGGGCAGCGCTCCTCCGGGTAGTGGGCGCGGGGCAGGTCCGGGCAGCGCTCCTCCGGGTAGTGGGCACGAGGCAGGTCCGGGCAGCGCTCCTCCGGGTAGTGGGCGTGGGGCAGGTCCGGCCCAGCAGGAGCCCAGGCACCAGCGTCTGTCCTCTCCGGCAGCCTGCACCCAACTGAGTGCTGGGGCCGGGCTTTTATACTTCCTGTCCCGCCCCTTGACTTCCGGGGGGGGGGACAGGCCGTGCTGACTCCACCCACTGAGGCGCCTGTTCTGGCTCGTCCCCCTCAGGCGCGGCGGGGAGCCAGGGCGCCTCCTTACAGGAAGGCATGCTGTGTGGTCGTTAGCTTCGTTATGCAAGATTCTGGGTAGAAGAAGATGTGAGATTAGCAGAAGAGTGTGCTCTTTGCTTTGGTCTCTGATTAGAGTTCATTCTTGAGACAGAGTTGCTTCCTGGGAACAATACGGTAGTGTTTGGTAGAGGTTCATGAAGGAAAAGATTGCCTGGATACTGTTTGGCCATCTCTGTTCCAGAGAGGTACATGTGTACACGTTCCACTGGTGTACATGTGTAAATAAACCAAGATGTATTTGTAATGCAGCCAGATGCTCTGTTATTAATTTCTCCTCCTCTGGGAAACTGACCTGCAAGGTCCTGGACAACTACTACTGCTTGGCAGAAGGGCATCTCTCTCTCTCTCTCCCCCCTTATCTAAAAAATGAAATTAAAAATGTTAAAGTTGAAAAGTCAAGTAATTAAAAGAGAAAATGGCAGAATTAAGGTTTCCTGGCCTTCTTGTGCGTTTACATTTTGATATGATCTTAATTAATTTTCCCCACAGGATGCCTGCCAAATGTCAAGTCTCTGTTCCAAAGGATGGAGGTTCTATAGCTACTTGACAAAACAACTGTCATTCTTTTTAATGTGGGAAAAATATATTTGACTCATTTTTCCTGAAACTTTCCAAAGAAATTCTGCCTGAGGCAGTGTCACAGCATGGAAAATTTCAGCCCAAACACTTCAATTCTGGCAAAGTTATAAGCAACTGTAAACAGGTTTTTATAATGAAAGTGTCAGACAACCTTAAGTAACTGTGAAACTGGTATGTAGCAAGTATCAGAGGGGTAGCCGAGTTAGTCTGGATCTGTAAAAGCAGCAAAGAATCCTGTGGCACCTTATAGACTAACAGACGTTTTGGAGCATGAGCTTTCGTGGGTGAATACCCACTTCCTCAGATGCATGTAATGGAAATTTCCAGGGGCAGGTATATATATGCTAGCAAGCAAGCTAGAGATAACGAGGTCAGTTCAATCAGGGAGGATGAGGCCCTCTTCTAGCAGTTGAGGTGTGAAAACCAAGAGAGGAGAAACTGGTTCTGTAATTGGAAGCCATTCACAGTCTTTGTTCAATCCTAAGCTGATGGTGTCAAATTTGCAGATGAACTGAAGCTCTGCAGTTTCTCTCTGAATCTCTGGGATCATTGTCCAGGATGGGTTGTAGATCCTTGATGATGCGTTGGAGGGGTTTTAGCTGGGGGCTGTATGTGATGGCCAGTGGAGTCCTGTTGGTTTCTTTCTTGGGTTTGTCTTGCAGTAGGAGGCTTCTGGGTACACGTCTGGCTCTGTTGATCTGTTTCCTTATTTCCTCGTGCGGGTATTGTAGTTTTGAGAATGCTTGGTGGAGATTTTGTAGGTGTTGGTCTCTGTCTGAGGGGTTAGAGCAGATGCGGTATGTAGCATGCATACATATGTGCATACATGACTTTACATGGTACAACATAATACATCACAGCCATCACACATAATACATCACATGCGCCTGTTTTTGTTCAACCTTGGCTTATTCCTTAAATTTCATTGAGATCAAGTCAATTAATACAGTAGTTCTGAAAATAAGGCAAGTTCTCTCATTCAACTAAAGTAGGATTTTTCTATTAGATTTTCTATCTATAGTTTATCTGGGCAAATTATTTGTTATGAAAAATTTATTCAGTTATTTTAGTCATTTTTTCTGTTTTCAGATTTGTTTATTTGAAATAGTGCTGTGAAGTCAATGCAAACAAATTTCATTCTATGGATGGTTTGCAAAGTATTTCTTTCAGCTGTGTCTTCATTTATTTGCTATTAGTTATTCATATTGTACTTCCAATGCAATCCTTTGTGCAAACATGTAATTTCTTGATGATTCACAAGACTTTCACTTTCTATGGACACTTGCAAACAAAAAAAATCACTTGTATGAATGTTTGTGGGAAATGAATAAAAAATGTGAATATTGTCAAAGTGAACTTATAGTTTTTATTCAAAAATGTTTCTCAATACTTTTTTCTTAACAATATTTACCTAGCTCTGCGTAGAACACAGATGGAACAGATATGGAATAGACTTTGCTGATTTAGACCTCAGTCTTGAGCAACATTAAATATGCATACAATATTTATTTAACAAGTTCATCCCACTTACTCCTCAAATACTGTAGCTCTACATTAACCTAATACAGTCAAAGTGTCATTCCATTTCTCTTATTTAACTACATTTCTTCTTATTGTTTTTAATTTGTATTACAGTAGTATTCAGAGACAGGGATTTTATTGTACTAGGATTTGACATGGCTTTCTGCCTTTGTTTAATGGAGTAAATCAGTACATTTCCCTAACTGCATAACAAGAGGAATCTTGGGGATTTATACATGATATAATTCTTACATCCATTTTTCAACATCGTTCCAGAATTCTTTCAAGATTCAAGCTAAGATAATAGCTTCCTTTTTAGACTACCCCCTGTTGTTTTTATCCTATCTAGGTCCTTCACTATCTTTGGTCTTGCCCTATTGTAGGTTCTTCACCCATCAGTGTGACATCATACCCCTGGTAAGGGGTTATCAGTGCTTTATTAAGTCACAAAACTTTTACTGTGTATTTTAACATAAAAAGTATATCTGTATATAAATTGTGTCAGGCACTCAATGAACCCTCAGAAAACAGGAATTGTTTCCCAAACTTGGGATGCCGCTTGTGTAGGGAAAGCCCCTGGCGGGCTGGGCCAGTTTGTTTACGTGCCCGTCGCAGCTCCCACTGGCTGCATTTGGCTGCTCCAGGCCAATGGGAGCTGCTAGAAGCAGGGCGGGCCGAGGGACATGCCAGCCGCTGCTTCCCACAGCCCCCATTGGCCTGGAGCAGTGAATCGCGGCCAGTGGGAGCTGCGATCGGCCGGACCTACGGATGCATCAGGTAAACAAACCAGCCCGGCCTGCCAGGGGCTTTCCCTACACAAGCGACATCCCAAGTTTGGGAAACACTGTCTCAAAGAATCAGGCCCTCCAGAGCAACTAGAATGAAACTCATCTATGTAGCACTCACTACACACTTCATACTATAATATTCAGTGTATTCCAGTACATTATCATTCTTTAATTTGTATTTTTAAAAAATGGCATTGTAGCTTTTTGCTGCACTTGCCCATCTTTGCATTGTGTGTACACATATATAGGCAGAAACAGAAAACTGTTTGAACACTGATGTAATCATAAAGGATGTGATCTTATCTGGGTATATCTTGCTGATAAGAATCTACTTTTGACTTACAAATGGCTCAGCATTGCTGGTAACACAAAAGCCAGAAATATAGCAGTCTTTCTGCACAAAGGGGATGCCATGCTTGTGGCTAATAACATTTAATGTTTGGACAAGCAGACTGTAGTGTAAAGACTATCTCTCTCTCCTCCACCCTCTTTTTTTTTTTTACTCCTCCTCCCCCCAACTCCTCCTGCCATTTGCTGATGCCATTTGCCTAGGACTGAAAGTGTCTGTGAGCTCTGAAAATTGGATCACAGGGATAGCTCTTTGCTGGCCCTGGTCACTCTGACGGAAAGACTTGATCGATCAATACTCTGTGTGACACTTTCAGAATTCATTGGAAACGATGCCCTTTTCGAATGACACCCACATTTTATCAAGGGCAACTCCAATAGAAAAACACCAAGTGTGTTTTTGCTAGATATGTTTTGTTAATGGTAAGCTTCACTTTGTTTGTGAGGATCTCACTGGTTTGGATTTTCCCTTCCCTTTCGAAGGGGGCAGAGATTTAATCTTTAAAGGTAGCTTTGCAGCCTGACATTTAGAGTCTCAGCCATTTACAAGCTTGATGTTTATTATAGTACGAGGTCTCTTCATGTAAAATACAGTGAGCTTTTTGGGGAATTAGAAAATGACCTTAAGCTTGTAACTCTCAAGTTAAACTGATTCATAATTTTATCCAGAATGTTATGACTTGTGCATAAGTCATTGCTCTGTTGTGGATTCCCATGAAACCACTTGACACTATTCTCTCAGTGCTATATTTTCAAAACGAGACATGCAAAAGTGTGTGTGAAAATTGTTCACCAAATCTCCATGTGAGATTCAGATAATTAAGGAAATGGACAATTAGATACTCATACATACAGTTACCCACATCGTGAGTATGATTGCAGCAACCAGGCATGCAAATTAACCATGCAATTGCCCTTGAGTATATTTGCACAAGCCTAATTTTAAAAAGCAGAAGACCCTCTGTGTTTAAGATGACAATATGATGTGCTTGTTTTGTGGTTGTTCTTTGGACTGCCATATGGAAAACCCAAATTTAATTGTCAGGTCAGGTCCCTGGTTCCCTGTGTTGACAGGAGCTTTGAGTGCAGCAGAGAAAATGCTCAGTTCCTGTGAGTAGGACTGTTTTAGGTCACTCAGCAGCTACTTTTCTGGCCAAGTAATTAACAATATTGACCGGCTGCAAAGAATGGAGCTTGCAACTGGATACTTCAGAAGAGAGGTATATAGAGAAGGGGGAATTTTTAGAAATCTACCATGAAAGCAAAAGAAAAATAGATAAACTTCTGATTGAACGTACTTATTAAAAAGGAACAATTTAATAATCATTTTACTTCTCTAAACTCACAAACAATATGTTCTAATGGAAAATCAATGTGATTTCTGAAATGTTTTAACATCAGTGCTTGTGCATCTGTTAGCAAGGACCCACAGTTCCTAAGAATGGGAGGACAACAGGAGGTGAGTTCTGCTATTATATTTGTAAGAGCCAGCTGTGAAGTTTGGAACTTAACTCAAATACACCTAAGGTTTGGTGGGTTCAAAACCAAGAATTTTGTTGAAACTCATTTGGTTCATTAGGAAAATGAATGTGGAAGCTGTGCCACTTTCTACAGCAATCCTTCCAAAACCATCATTCTGCACAACTTTGTATTTACCAGATTCACCCCAAGTGTTCCAGAGTTTCTAGAACTTATTCTTCTAGCTGCTAGGCAGTGCTGATAAACTACTAGAGAAGGAAATATGGCAGCATTTAGATACTAAGAACTTGAAGTACTTGCAGGATGTAGCTGTTGAGGGTCTTTAAATGAAGGAAGGAATATGAGGGAGAAAGAAAGACTGACTTCTTTTAAAAGGTATTCAGTGGTGTTTTACAGAAAAGCAATCCATTTTTAGGAAGAAACTGATTGTTTCTGTATGTGTGTATCATATTTAAGAACTTAGGGTGAAATTCAACCCTGTGCTGAGGGCCAGCATGAAACCTCTGCAACACTTAATTTCCATTTGAACCCTATTTTGAAGATGTAAGTGGGTTTCAAGGGCTGCATAAGCCTTGTACTAGCCCTCTGCACAGGGGTGAACGTTCCCTATAATGAAAAGTGAACAAAATGGCATTAGGTCAAAAAGTTCAAGATACAGTGAAATAAAAAGATACATTTAGAACTATGGGACATATTAATCTGTTTGTCTGGTTGCCAGCAAGCTAGAAAAACTGACCTTAATTATTAGATAGCAGGCCATACAGAAGCCCTTAATTTCTAATCCTGGCTCTACAATACCTTATAGTTTCACTTTCCTGACAAGGGGTCTGATCCTGCAAATTTGACAGCCACTGTTTCCCTTGTACCAGGGATTGAACTAAGGTCACTCGAAGCCTCTGACTGGAGTTTGCAATATAGGCTAACTCCTGTAGCTGAGAACTGTAATAGACTTGCATCTTCTGTGGTGATGTAAGCCATTTACCCATGTGTATGATATATGCCCCTCCACTGATGACATTGGTCTGTTTATAGCTCTCTACTTCAGAGAGTGGCTTTTAACTCAAACTGTAGTAACTATTGCTTTTAGCTCTGGAGGTCCCCAGTTCAATCCCTGGTGTGTCAGTTGTAAGTAGGAACACATCTGGGATTCCAGCTGCTGTTGACTTCAGATGCTCAGGACAAGCTTCCTCTGTCCGGAGGCAATAAGTAACCTGCTGGTCACCATATGTTATGCCTTGCCCCTCCATGACCAATCCAGAATACTTAGCCTGCTTTTTATAGACTCATACTTTTAGTTCTGAGCGGGGGGTCCTAGATTCAATTTGTGATGTTGGCCAATATGGTGACCATAACAGTAATACATTGAACAAAAAAGTTGCAAGTTGCAAACGTATCTGCGTGAGAAAATTGTGCTGAAGTAACTGATTTAGTTAAATCATCAGTAAGCATTTGCAAGATCAGACCAATGATTTGAAGAAAAGGATATAAGGATGTAATTATTTCTAATGTGATTTGAGTACTAAAAGTAATGCATCTGTGTTTCATGACTGGCTTCAAAATGTCCTTCATAGAAAATAAAAAGTGGTCTGTTTTGTGTTTTTCTAACTACTTAAATGAACCGAACCCTTAACATACAGGTATTTGATAGAGTCCTTTTCAGAAGGCATTAACAAATATAAATCCTCAAGCTCCCATTGAAGTCAATAGGACCATATTAATGACAGAGAGAGAGTACTTTGCAAATTTTTCAGAAGTTTGCAGCTCTAATTGTTAGACAATAGCCACCATATATTGTGTGCGGTAAACAAATGTGCTCAGCCTTAATGAGTTTTCTTCTGCTATTAATTCCTTGCTAACTTTCTTGAATGTTTTTTCTACCTACATACCTGTCAAGCTAACAATTAAAAAGTACTTTCTGACGCAGCAAGCTATCAAAGAGAGCGTGGAGGCTTGGGGAAAGCATTAAATGGGTAATGCGTGTGATTTGTATTAAAATTCCTTAGTACATTCCAAAAAGATATAGGAAAATTAGACCCCAACTATCAGGTGCAAACTGCAGGCTTGGTTTCTCCTACCTCCTTCTAATTGCCCTTATCTAGAAAATAGGGAAACTGGGTATTATGACCTGGGATAATATGTTTGGTTTTTTAGCTAGGAGAAACTGCAGTCTTTGGTGCTGGCTGTGAGTCTCCATTAGGGACAGATGGAGGGAGCTGATTGGCCAAAACTCATTAGGGGTGGTGCTAAGGGACTATAAAGCTAAGAAGCTCACTCCAGTGTGGGAGATCAGTGTAAACAGAAGTCTGTTTTAGTCCTGAGTTGATTCCTGCTTTGGGGGTTAGTGTAGCTCAGAGGCTTACTTTAGCCTGAGGATATGGCACTGCTCAGAAACTCAGTCTAGTTAGGAAGTTAGTATAGCAATGGAACTTGCTCTATAGCCTGAAAGTATAACTTAGTTCTGAAGCTTGCTCCAGCTTTAGTTTGGTCCTGAGAGTTTGTTCTAGTTTGAGGTTTAATATGGGTTAGAAATTCAACTCCAACTATAATCTAGAGCTGATAGACTTCATTTAAGCATCTCATTTAGAGGTTCTTTTTGTCTTAAAGGGGTATTTTAAAATGGCATTTCCAAAATTTCAGTAGCAGCTTCATAAGAAATAAACTAAATTAATATGTTTCCTTTGGATCTCAAATTAACAATCCTGTATCTCAAGGATGACCAAACTATGGCTAATGAGCCATGGGCAGCTCTTTTACAGTTCAGCTAAGAGAGCACCCACCCCCATTTTCTGGCTACCAGACTGGGGAGGAGGCAGCTCAGGTCTTCAGCCCCATGATGGGACTAGGGGCTTTCTGCCCAGTGGGGTGGGGGATCTTGGGGCTTCAGCCCCACAGGACCTGTCTGCCAGGGCTCAGGGCATTACCCTCACACCCTGGTAGGCATGGCCCATGGGGCAGAAGTTACGAGAGCTGCCTCCTCCTTGCAGGGCAAAAGCCCCTAGCCACACCACTCTGCCACAGGACAGGAGCCATGAGCCCCAGTGGGCACACCCAACTTTCAAACTTCTGAAGATAATCATGAGGCTTGGTGGGTCAGTACATTTGGCCACCCTTGTTCTAATTTAATGGACTTCAGACTTTTTCTGCTTCCCTACAGTGAATCTGTCACCCACAGCTCATATACTACAGCTGCAGAGTGACACACTCTAACAGCTTTATTGGCTGTTGGATAGGTGAGATACATCTGTCCATTAAATAGCACCTGCATCATTCAAGAGTGGATGTCCTATAAAATAGGGTTTATTTTCCATAACCAGCATTTGTTCAGCAATCACACTTGGCCTAACAGACTAGACAGCAAGAGGGAAGGGAGAAGCTGAATATTGGTCATGCCTATAATTTTTTTCCCTTAAGTAGAGACCCCTTATTGTCACCAGAATGGTACCAATGAAGGAGTTATATAAACAGTTATCAAATACAAACTTGGGATGAGCAGGTGATTACAGGTAATTTACCTGAGGTGAAAGTTTCAGTGTGAGGGAATTACCTATAATCATCTGTTGTTCATACAGGAGTAAATTTTATTTGATTTCAACAGGAGATGCACATTACTTGAGGGAATAATGTGGTCCATATTAAATTGCTGGTCGTTTAATGAACTGGCTATAATTTGGGAAGCTCCCTTGTTCCAAATTACCTTGTGTCCTCCTTCCTCCATGTGTGTACCAATTTAAAATCTAAGTTTCAACAGAAACAAAGGTAGATACGGTGCTACATTAAGAAGTTCCGGATTAGAAGGCTTTATGAGGTCTTGATACTTAACTACATGCTTTTGTGTTGAATCCTGTTTTGCAGCCATTGGTACATCCGCCCCCCTCCCCCACCCGGTCTCAGGCACCAAATGAGAAATTTTGTGGGTTATCAAACTGAATTTTCACAATGGATTCAAAGTTACTAGCAAAGGCATTTCCATAATTGTGACACGCTGGGAAAATATTCACTGATGCTGAACTCACCATTACATCATCCTCCTGTGCAGCATGGTGATCTACTGCTATTGGTACAATGGATGGTACTAACTATACCAGCTGTAGGGGTTCAGAGCTGGTGGCAGCTTTTCTTTATACTTAGTGAGCGTCTTCGTCTAGTTTTTGTTTCTTTTTGTTTTGTTTTAATAAAGCTGATCTGGGGCTATTGGAATCCTGGGTCCCTGTTAACCCCACTACAGGGAATGAAAATCTTTCATTGATGTCATATTCTGCAACAGGTTCTTGAGTCTGAGATCTTACAACCAGCTATATTGCCAGCATGACATGGCACAATGAAAACATAGCAGAGGGAATTGACAGTTCAGAGTCTATAATGCCCAATATGATGTATATTATGTGTCTTTCACTGGAAATTGTAGAGCTAGCAAAGCAGGTACATAACTATACTGTAACACCACATTAAAGATTAATTAGAGATTCTGAGGAGACACAGTGAAGGGGCTGAGACGCATTAAAAGTCCTTTTAATGAAACAGGAATCTTGCAGATGGCCACTTTGGAGAGGCATTAACTCCTGGAAGAACAGAGAGGGTTTTTCTTCCCTTGGACATTCTTTAGGTAGAGGCAACTCTAAGTTCTGGTGTGAGAGTCCTGCTGGGAGCATGTGGAGCAGAGTTGAGCTTTATTAACACATTCCCAGCTGTCGTAACTGTGCCCCTTACTGGATTGTGCCATCACAGGCCCCCAGCATCACAGATGACTTGCCACACTGCACTGTGTGATGGGTTGGATCACAGAAACTCCTCTAGGAGCTGCCAAACAATGTGCCAAGACTACTTCTATCCCTGTTTTCCCTGCCAGCTCAGGATTCTAGCACCCTGTCTTGCTGAGCCAGACACTCCCATCTGCTCCAACAGAGACCCAGCGTCTGAATTACCTGCCCCAAAGCTGCAGGTTTACCTGAAAACAGCTCACAGACGTGTGCTTGTCTTTAGCACTCAGATGCCCAACTCCCCATGGGGTTTAAACCCAAATAAATCTGTTTTACCCAGTTGCTTGCTTCCCCAGCTATTAATACATACTCTGAGTTAATTAATAAGTAAAAAGTGATTTTATTAAATACAGAAAGTAGGATTTAAGTGATTCCAAGTAGTAACAGACAGAACAATGTAAGTCGCCAAGCAAAATAAAATAAAATTCGCAAATCCATGTCTAATCAAACTAAATACAGATAAGTTCCTCACCAATTCTGGAATGCTCCCTTTTACAGACTAATCTCCTTTTAGCCTGGGTCCACAATCACTCACACTTCCTGTAGTTACTGTCCTTTGTTCTAGTTTCCTTCAAGTATCCTGGGGGGGTGGAAAGGCTCCTTCTTTAGCCAGCTGAAGACAAAATGGAGGGTTCTCCTCGGGGTTTAAATAGACTTTCTCTTGTGGGTGGAAACCCCCTCCTCACCCTGTGTAGAATCCAGTCACAAAATGGAGATTCGGAATCACATGGGCAAGTCACATGCCCATGCATGACTCAGGACTTGCGGGTAGAAGCCATTACCCACATGTACCTTGAACATCCTTAGTAGACTTCTTATGTGAATTGAAGTCTTCCAAGCTCTTTTGTCTGTTAAGTGCTTCCTAACTGAGCACTTAACTTGCACATTCCTTTCCCAAGAAGTGACCAAATGGTTTAACTAAGGCTACTTAGAAATCAAGCAATTATACAGCCAATGTTCATAACTTTGAACACACAAATGGTGCCTGCATACAACTAGGATGAACATAACCAGTAGATCATAACCTTTACACAGATATGTTACATGGCATATGTAGCAAAACCCTATTCCAGTTACATCATACATACATTTATGAGCATCCCCCCATAATGCCTTATGGGGTACATTGTTGCACGCTAATCCTTCAGACTTGTTGCAGGAGATCCCACACTGCTCTCAGTAGAGATTGTGGGATGCATCTGTCTCTGTTGTTCTCATATTTTGTAGTTATCACATGGGTAATGGCTACATCCTGTGTTTCAGTCCCAGCCCATATCTGCATATCGGTTAAGTAAAGAGACACAGTGGGGGAGGTCACATCTTTTATGGGACCAACTTCTGGGGGTGAGAGAGAGAGAGACCCACTTTCAAGTTAAGTAAGTAGAAGAAAAACCAGAATGAGGCACAATGTTTTAAAAAATTGCCAGATAGAAAAAACAAAGTGAAGTGGGCCAATCTCTTTGCAAAGCGTGAGCAATGGCATATTCTGACAGATGCCAGTCAAGTTACTTTCATCAGGAACAATAAATATCTTGGTCTGAAGTTCATGTGACACTGAGGTGTGCTATAGAGTTATTGTTACATTCTCCCACCTCACAGTGGAACTGAAGTCAACCAGCCCAATCCTGACAGGTGGTGTACACCTAAACCTCCTATTGATTTCTATTAAAGCCAAAGGGAGTTTTGCTGTTAACTTGAATGGAAGCAAGAAAGGGCTCTGTATAACGACAAAGATGTTGCAAAAGCCTTCCACTTCATGAGATAACTGCATTGTATTTTTGCATCATTGTAAAAGTTTAGATTCTAACTGAGGTGCATTGGGAGCTTTGAGAGATCTAAACTGATAATCTTAGAAAATCTAGAGAAGGACATTGAATCACATAGTGGTTTGTACAACATACTTGACCAAAATCTTGACAATTAGATAAGGCTCTGAGCCTTAAACTGCTAAGAGATTCTACGATTTTAGTTCTGCTAAGATATAATGAGTTGAGATCAAAGCTGATTCAGCTCTTAAGCAGTGTGGTCATTAGTGCGGTATCATCTGTCACCTTTGGGTGATAATTAGAAAAAGAAAGTCAATAACAATAGTACATAACACTACTTTACCAAGATTTAAACGAGTTGTAATATTGTTGAACATCTATTGATGAATTCAAATGTGCCACAGGCTATTGAGCACAAAGAGTGCGCTGATGTGATGTTTTCCATTATTAATTTGAGGTGGTAGAGTTGCAGAAGTGAGAACATTTGTTTTCACTTTATTACATGGGTGAAGAGACTAAAATATTGTACATATTCATCTTCCTGAGTTTTCTTTTTTGAACTTGTTCTCCTCTTCTGAATCTTTTGAGGAAAATGCACAGAAGAAAAATTTTAGAAAAATTTAGTCACATTTCTGATTCAGTAAAATAGGCTTAGGAGGGTATTAATTTGCTAGATCTGTTTTCTCACTGACCTGTTGGACTCCAAAGTATAGACTTTATATGTGTGAGCTTATAGTCTATTTAACGCTGAAAAATAAAGTGAAACTATTTTGTCCTGCTCAAGAGATTTCAGAAAAATTCCCTTAATTTTTTTCCCCCATTGATTTGGATATTGGTCTTAATATATTACTCCAGTGACAGGGACATTGGGATTGATATCAGTGGAGTTACAATGATGTGAAACTGGAGTAATGCTGTGGTAAATCACCGCTATTGTTTCTTACTAATCACTTCCTCTTATGTATGTTTGGTCCATTTTTCAGTGACTAAACCCATCAGTTGTAAAGAGCACAATTATGGAAATTTTTAAAATGGAAGCATTTCAGATTTATTTTTCTTATACAATATTGTCTAATTAATTTCTTAATAAAAATTCTTTTCCTCTCGTCTGTCCTTTTATATCCTTGCCACCACAAAGTGCAGTCACTGCAAACTACAATTTTGCTGGCCTACTATTTGCAATAGTTAAACAACGTTGTAAGTCCAAAAACAGAGCAAGGCACAGAGAATACTGAGAATTGCTTTTGTTTATAGAATATCTGTCAGATAAATGTATCTGAGAATAGCTCTTTTCATTTCATATATGTATAGAAATGTACTTACGCAATGCACATACCAGGTTTAAGTCTCTGATCTGAGAGGCAAATTTTTTTCTTTTCTGAGTAGGTCAAATGAAGATATCTTACTGCATCTCACTCCTGTTTTGAATGAATAAAGTAAGTTCTATTTGGGACCGTGTAAAGCACTAGATAGTCTTAGCTAAATCCCACAGATGTTCACTATGGTGGAATCAATAGTTGGAATATGGAATTAATCTCACAGATGAATGATATCTAATGGCCCGACCATAGATTTAAATTCTAAGACATGAAACTAAACTGAAAAGGTACAATTTTGAAACCAAGTCTACATTTTGGATAATAACCAACCTGAATTTACCTCTTTTTCAAGGATGTTTGGGCATGGGAGCAGCAATTAAGTAACAACACACGATGTGTCTGGCTAACATTAAAAAAACATTAAAAACAGGAAACTGTTCAGATATAATATTAAGGCTCTGCATGCTGGCATTCCCCATATGAGGTATAAGCACTCTACGCAGATCAATTACTTCCTTATAAACACTAAAGATAGGCCCAAGATGCAAAATTCAACTCCCCGTTCAACTCTGCATTTTGAATGCCCCAAATATTTGGAGATGTTTACAATGGAGGATTGCACTTCAGATTCATATCTAATTTAATGCAGAAGACAACTTATTTTATCTCCTTTATGGACACTGGAGAGCGATGAAAGAAAGATGGAGTGAAAAGCTGCTCAGCCCTTTCCACTAGCCAAATGTCCAGATTTAGTGAATAAAGATCAATGGAAAGCAGGAAATATAAACTATATTTTGAAGCTTTGATTATCTACAAATCTCCAACAATCAGCCTGTTCTCCTCTTAGCCCTTTGCACACAGAAACAAGACAGCACAATTGCTTCTCAGAATTCAGACCCAGCACATTCAATCTATTCTATATCATGCTAAAATGTCTCTCAGATGAGGTATCCACTACTAATGTGGCTGCAAATTCTATGTCTTACAAGCATAGGGGAAGGGTGGTCAAACTCTTTTAACAAATGAAATCCACATAATCCTCCAAGGAGGCAAAATATGATTTACAATCCAGAATCTGGGCCAAATTATCTGCTGCCTTCAGTGGAGTAACACCAGCAGTAGATTTGGCCCTCTAGTCTCTAGAAGTGAGAACATTTTTGATAAACAGGGACCTGTTGAGTTTTAACCTTAAAAAATCAGCTAAAATAGTGACTGCGAGCAGTACTTTGTATAGGTGTGTAAATTTGTGGTCTAAACTTTACATGAAAACAAACTACCCGCTGTTCCTTTTTTTTTAAAAAAAATTCCTCTTAGAAAGTTGGCTGTGTGAAACTTTCACTTGTTGCAGTTTTACACTAAACATAGGTTAAAGAGAGGAGTAGTCCGTAATACCAGAACAAAGTTAACAGAGAAATGGGTGTGATTTATCGGGTCAGGATCTATATCTGAAGTCTAACTTTCCCCAAAATGTTTAGATTTAGGGTTGCAGTTTGGGTGGGTCTTTGTAAAAAGAGGGGTCGGACACAACATTTGGCTCCAGATCAATATTTTCCCAAGGTTATTTAGATCTGGGTTTTGATTGAGGCCCATTATTTACCCACTCACTCACCTCTCTTCAGCCAAATACAGCCAGAGGTGTGAAATATTGATTCCCAAACTGTGGATCCTAGAGCACTCACTGGTGGTCTGTGGTGAGCTGGCTTTCTCTGTTTGCAGCTGCCACATCACAGCTAAGTGTCCCTAAAATACTGTCCTAAAACTGAGTTTTCCAGTAAGAAGTTGCTGTAGTTGCCAGAGGAGTTTCATTCAATCACCAGTAAGATAGTCTGACCAATGGGAGGGGAGATGGCCTCCCTGTTAAAATGCCATTGACATTATGAAAAGTTTGGTCAATGACTAAGGATATATAATACATGAAAGAAAGCAGCTTGTGTGATGTCTGCTTTTTATGTATATTTGCACAGGCAACTCTTTGTGAAAGATTCCTAAAATCTAAAGTAAATTTTAGACCGACATAAAGAGCCTGAATGTAATTGTGTGAATTCGTTTCAGTGAATTCTACCATTTTAGAATCTTCCTTCTTGTCATTAGCAAACTCAGCCCCTCTCTCTCTCTCTCTTTCACTCACACACACACACACACACCTACCTCTACCTGCCTTTACCCAGATGAAAGGAAGTGGATCCATTTTCTCTAAACCATCTCAGTGACATTTTATTAAAAGCCTCTTAACAGATCCAAGGCTAGGAATATTTTCATCTCTTCAGCTCAAAAATTTCTTTTTGAAGGCCAGTCTGGGTCCGTAATGGGACAAGGATTAATGTAATCTTTTCCACTGCCCCTTCTGGAACCTTTGCTTCAGAATGTCTTTATCTGTTAGCCATCAAGCTGCCTTTAGACATTTGCCTTTAGTCCCCGTACAAGTTCTAAACGAATTCCCTATTTCCCAGAGGATTATGTTTTTCTATTACAATCAACACACTGAAAGGTCTGGATGAGTAGCATGGAGCTTTATGCTGTTGTTTTGGAAAAACAGTGCTTTATGATCAAATCTTCTGTAACTAAAGAACGGCCTGTAATTTAACAGAAACTTTATCTTTACTCTTAAAACTTTATATTGATAAGTGTTGTTTCTATGACAACCAGGTTTGTGGTATCGTGCTTCATTCTGGGTATTGGTGACATAGGACAGGCAACAAGGACATTTGTAATTAGTTCAGTTATGCATCAGTAGCAGCTGTTGAAATGCAAGAAAGATCCCAACTTGATTTATACAGCAAGAGATGAAGCTATTGTATCATCTTCTTCACAAAACAGATGGGATCTAGTGGTGACCAAAGATACAGACCATTTAAAAATTATAAATATTCTATAACCTTTGATCTTGAACATCCCTGAATATGTTTCTTAGAATACATTTTTCATTGAGAGCCTTTTCTTGTGTGTTGGCTGTAGATAAATGGAGGGGTCTTAATTTCTACTGAGGTCTGCTGTGTTCTTTTCATTTGCCTGTATTTTCTAATCAACTGTTTTGTAAAGTAAATAAATAAAGCTGAAGTATAATTTTTCTGGCAGTAACCAAATACTGTTCATAAAAATGCTTCCGTGAATTCCCATGCTTTTTTGCATTGTGTATGTGTTCATATCACTGTCTTTGGTTATTTCCATTAAAATATGTACTGCATGCACCTTGAGATTCACTCTGTAGGAAACTGGCTTGGGGAACATAAATTCCTCCTGGTGTGAAGTGCTCTTGTCAGTGAAGCTCAGCATAAGAGAAGAAACTGATTTGACTCTGGTTTGTTTGTTTTTTAAGGTAGTTTTGTTTAATTGACACAGTAACAGCTTGTGTTTGAACTCAACAGACTGAGGAGTGGAACAGAAATAGAGATAGAGAAGCAGCAAGGGAAACTCTCTCCCAATAGGCTGCACATGCTCACAAAGTACTTCTGAATAGCTCCTTCTGTAGGAGAGGTTGGGGGGATTAAAAATGCAGTACACATACAAGGATGGAAAGTCATCATAAGAGGAACTTGTGAGCCAAATTCTGCTCTATTATGCTGGAGTAAAAGTGGAGCAACTCCGCTGAAGTCAGTGGTGTCCAAAGTTACATCAGTTTACCTAAAACTAGAATGTGGCTTGCTGTCTCCTCACTTCTTACAAAATTGGGGTATTAAACATGCTATACTCTGCATTATATATTAATCTGTTATTATTTATTATTTATATTGCAGCAGCACCAAGAAGCTGCAGTTATGGATCAGGACTCCATTGTGTCAGGTGCTGTACACATGCAGAACAAAAAGACTGTCCCAGCCATAAAGAGTTTACAGTCTAAGTAATCCCTACAGTCTGTCTTGGTTGCCTATTTACTTTTTTATATTCTGGTTCAGCTAACAGGACGTGTGAAAGAAGAAATATTTCTGTGTTTTCTCCTTTTTGTTGGTGGTGCCTGTAATTTTAAATGTAAAAACCTTTTTTTTGCAAACTATTTGTAATATGCATAAATTTTGCACCCAGTCTTATCCTCTCTAAGGATCATGAGACTACTTAAGATAAAAGAAGACCATATCTTCCATTCTTCTTTATAAAGACTCAAATAAATGCCCTTCTCCATATAACTAGAAGCATTTAAGGTCTTGTCTATACCAGGAAATGCACTGTGCTAGAAAATGTGTGTTAATTAGCATGACATTAAACATTATTTTATTCTCAGTGTGGACAAGAGCATTCATTTTTGAAAACATTTTAGCTGGTAGAGGTTACATGTGGGAATTTGATTTTGATATTTCTAAGGTAGAACAAAACAGATTTTTTTTTCTTTATACCTCATAAAAGAAGCAAAAATGGGTACAGGCCTTGTTTTTTTAATAATTCTTTGTAGTTCACTTGAAGAAATCTGAATTATAAAGTTCAGTGTAGACCTACACAGTAAATTGAGAACACATGATATGCACATATGTACCTAGAGCAAAGTGGGAAATCTCTGGTTCTGTATTTGGCAATTGATTTTGAGCTCTCTATTGCAAACCAAGAATCATGCAACTGAAATAAAATGAGTTACACTAAACTAGTGCAAGTGAGATCTGAATTAGGCCCATGTTGAGCATTAGTTGGTTTGCAATTCCAGCTCTCTATTCAGCTGAGGAATTCTATGTTTTTAACCATAGATCCTTTCCGCTGAGGACTTGTTCACTTATCACTCAAACAAAGCAGCTTCAAAACGTTGCTTCAGAAAACCAGCACACAAGTTGCACAATTTTATTTAACATTTCAAAATAGTCCTCCCTTAAAATAATGTAGCTTTAAAGAGGCACAGCTGGAACACTGCAGTTTCTGCCAGGGTTTGATGTGAGCGAGTACTACACACGGACAGCCATTCTCATGTTGCTTAAATTTCCAGTTCTTAATTTCAAGGTATGTTGTTTTGCAGAAGTGCCTAGTTAACCATGTCCTCGGGTCCTGCAGGGAGCAGATGCAGCTGGACAGAGGCAGCCTGCTAGTGCAGGTTGATTGCATGACTGTCCAGAAGAGGCTCATGGGACCTGCCATATTCTGCAAATTAGTGTTGCCCTGGCCTGAAGGTCAACAGCCATCTCCCTGCAGTCACTCAGACTCTCCTATCCCACTACCTTTGGGAAAGTCATTGTTGTGAAAAGGGGATTCTTTAGCTAATTCTTTAGCTAATTAGACCAGAATATTTATTTTCTGTTTATTTTCAGGCATGGAGAAAGTACTGATTCTTTCTAAAAGTTTTAATGGTTATCTTCATTTAAAAATTAAAATGTTTGATGTTGCAACTCATAGTGTTTACATAATTCTGTACCTTTGTGTCTCTCAATACTGCTGTGCTTCAGATAAAATATTCTTTCAGGCAGAGTGATTTTTCTTTAAATTTTATTTATTATATTTTGGAATCACCATTCTTGTTTATATTTAATATGAATAGCTGTAGTGTCCAAAAATCATCCAAAATTCAACTGAAGCTATTTTTATCCATTATTTATTTGTATTTTATATAGGGCCTGGAAAATGCCTCTAGGTGTTTTACATAACAATACAAAACAAACACTGCAGAAACTATTACAGTACTGATATAAATTAGACATGGCTTAATTGGGGCTTCGCCATGAGCCCCAGGTGAGGGGCAGCACATTGTTGTGCTGCCACAGGAGCAGCTTGGGAAGCAGATCCTGACTGACTCACCGCCTGCTTCCCAGTTCCCTCGTGCTCTTGAGCGAGATGGGAAGTATCCTGTGATAGATTTGTACCTGACACACCGCACATCCACCCCACCACTCCCAGCACAACTGTGCTGGCAGGCATGCTGGGGCGTGGGGCCATTCCCTGCCCCTTCCCATCCAAGTGTGTTGGGGGAAGAAGATGTAGAAGCCCCATGGAGAGTGGTCCCACCCCTGCACAACTACCCATAGTATATGTAGCTGATGCAGGGGAGTAAGAGGACAGTTAATACCCTGTTATTCCCTTGCATGAGCACTGGGGATGGGTCATGTCCTGACCCACAGAATTATATTAAAAACAAAGATTTAGTCATGCGCGTTTAACCACCTGAGCTGGCCGTGCATATCCAGTCAGCCCATTCATTAAGTGCCCACCACTGTTCACTTCAAAGAGAGGCCAGGCTACACTAAGCTGCAGGCTGAGCCCTGAGCCGCAGGTGTGTGCAGCTATATCACCCCAAGAAGCAGCTGCTCGTGCAGGCATAGAAGTTACTATTGACCTAGCACAACTCCAATTTACTTCTTCTTTCATACCTTGGGAGAGACAGGGAACCAAGGCTCCATCTACTCTTCACTCCTCCCTTCAGCCATCTTCCTCACAGAGGAGGAGTATCCGGGTCACGAGGGCTTAATTCTACACTAAGCCCAGAACTGGGAGCCAGGTAGGCTGAGCAAAGAAGGTGGGATGGGAGCCTTACTCCTCCATTCAGCCAGGTAAGACAAGGGGACAGTCTAGTCCAGTGAGAACAGGGTGCTAAGCTTCTATTAGGAAGAACACAAATTATCACACAAGTCAATGAATTTCTGCTTTCTTTCTACACTGGAAATTCAGCCCAGATCCATTGTAAGGTTTACTAAGATTCATGCATCCGAATCCAGAGCAATTTGTGGCTTCATGTCCAAACCATGCAATGCTCACAGAGCCAGTTTCTGATGGATCCGCCTCTTGTAACAGGAGTTTTGAGGGCCTTTAACACTCCTGTCAGCAGTTGTCCCCTCCACACATTACTATTCATTTTTTTCCTTCTCTGTCTCACTCCCTTCGACTCTGAAACTGATTCTCTTTCTAAAATGGGGGGAAAGTTGGTCTGAACTAGGATGGAGGGAAAAAGAGCAAATGGATCAATTCTGAGGTAAAATTTTTTAGTATTTCTTTTGACTTCCTCATCTTTTACCTGGAGCTACTCCTCTTTCCGAGCTCTCCTCGTTTGTTTCAGTGTGAGGGCTGCTAGCCACATGATTAAGATTCAGCTTGCAAAAATGTGTGTTCGCAGCAAGTGAGGTTTACCTGTGACCTTTAGCAGCCCTTTCCTCTGGAAAGCACAACTGCAGAAGTTTAATTTTCACTTAGGGTGAAAAATGTGTAGTGGGGAGATGGGGCAGGACTCATCTTTTCATAAAACCGCCAAAAACTCCATTTCATCCTTCGCATCAAACTTTTCACGCAGTTTATGTTGCGTTATGCAGTGCTCCCTTGGGAAAGAGTTCTGGCAGCAGAAGCAAATACAAACACTCTTGTTAGTCTTTGCTGTATAAAACCTGTTCTTGAGCATTTGGAGGGGTCAATCCCCTTCAACAGGTTCACTTTTCCTCACTGCAGTTTCATGAAATCAGCCATGAGCATAAAAGTTGGCATTTGTTTTAAATGAATACCTGGCTATTTGCTAAGCAAAACTGGACGTTTTGTGTGACATGGAGAAGTTGGAAGAAATCAGAACTTGAAATTCATATCATTGCAACATGTTCTGAGTGTTCTCCAAAAATTTTGTGCCATCAGTGAAGAGATTAACATTTTTGGCCTGATTCTCAGCTGATGTAAATTGACATAGCTCGATTGCTGTCAATGGATTTGTGCCAATTTACACCATCTGAGAAACTAGCCCATTATATTGTGGATGGTTTTTTGGTTTTTTTTGCCAGCTCTCAAACAGCAAAGAAGAGACATTTTTGTGGCTTCATGTCCAAACCATGCAATGCTCACAAGCTTTCTCAAGTGTTTTGGGGAGGGAGGATGTTGCAATGGAAAAAGGTAGATTTTTCCAGATACTGAGATAATTTGGGAGATTGCTAATGGTATGCAGAACTTTTCATCTATACTGCAAGTCATGGATTTGAATTCAACTCCCCTACCATCTACACTTTATTACCAACAGAGAGCTACTTGGTGGCATATATGAAATAAGCTGTCAATCTCAGTCTAGTTCCTAGGAAAGAGTTTAAGACTGAATTCATCATGGCTATTGAACTACCTTCTCAGCCCTTGAAATGGTTCCTCCAGGCCAAGCATTATGTATATTGGCAGTGCAAACACAGAGAGACTTTGCATTGCTGCTGTCTCTGGTCTACCCCTTCTGTGATAAAGAGTGCTCTAATTTCTAGGGCTGTCAGTTGGGCAATCATCAAATCCATTAAAATAAAATGCTGCTTTTTGTCTTAGAAAATGTTCCACTTCCATTCACCCGGGCACAAAAATCTGTTTACGGAAGCACAGAATTTTTTATGATGCTTTCATATTACTTGATAGCATGAAGAGAGAAGGCTAAAGGAGAGCACAACTGTTAATGCATAAAAGGACAAAAATGACACATGTACCTTAATCAAAATACACTTTTTTCTGTTTCCTAGAAGCACTCTGCTGATAGGCTGGCCAAATCACTTGGATCTGGCAATAACCAGTAGATTCTAGACCAGAGACAGCATCAGACTGCAACAAAAACATTGGCCAGTATGTGAAAGTGAACGTGCTGTTGAAATTGCAATCTTAAATCTCAAAATAGTAATTTCAATTAGCACTTTAAAAATATCAGGGTGACGGACAGTATCCCTAGAATACAGTCCTTAGTATGGGGTGCTGCCTTGCTTTTTCTAAACTCTTGGACATATTGATATTGTCTTGCAATGAGTTCCACAGGTTAGTTATGCATAGTGTAAATTAGTTTTAAGCGCTTGAAATATTCTCGTACTAAGTAAATATTCTTGAACTAAGTAAGAGGATAAAGGGGAGGGTCCAGTAATTTGCCTTTTTCATAATATTTATTATTTCTATACCTCCATTATGCCTCCTCTTCTTTGTCTACTCACTAAATTTAATAGTTCTAATCTTTTTGGTCCCTCCTCTGCCTCTAATCAGTTTCTCTATATGTCTCTGGAGCCCTTCAAAGAATTTCTTCCATATCTTTTTCTAAAATGGGTGACTAAGACTGTCATAATATTTCTGTTATTTCTCTCAGTGGTTATAATTGACTTAAAATCTAGAAAGGTGCATGAGTTCAAATTACTCTTTCCAATGGGCATTATCCTTCATTTGTCAACACTGAATTAATTTGCTGCGCATTCACCTAGTTTGGGTAGGTCCCTCTGAAATTCTTCAGTCTTCTCTAGTGTTGATTTCCTAAATAATTTTGTGTCAGACCCATATTTGGCCACTTCATTATTCACCCCTTTTCCCCCACCATTAATAAATATATTAAATGAAACCTGTCCTAGCAAGGAGCCTTTGGGAACCCTCCCCATTAACACTTAGCCATGCTGCAAATTGACCATTTATTTCTCCTCTTCATCAGTTTCTTGTCCATGAAAGTTGTTTGCTTCTCACTGTGTAACTGATTCTGCCACCCTCATTGCATGGCACTGCTTGTACAATAAGGTTACTCCTCATGAGAAAGGGCTCCAAATGACTACACCTAGGCAGGAGCGGCTCCAGGCCCCAGCGCGCCAAGAGCGTGCTTGGGGCGGCATGCCGCGGGGGGCGCTCTGCCGGTCGCTGGTAGGGCAGCAGGCGGCTCCAGTGGCCCCAGCACGCTTGTGGGAGGTCCACCGGAGCCACCTGCCGCCCTCTCGGCGACTGGCAGAGCACCACCCATGGCACACCGCCCTGCTTCGGGCGGCGAAATGTCTAGAGCCGCCCCTGCTTCCAGGCCTCTCATATTTCACATGTTTGTGTTTTTCCTCTTGCCACCTCCCCAGTTATACTGCACAAGGAAAGAACCTTAGGATCCCAGAACCTATGGCCATCCCAGAGGGAGAAAATACTGCCTGCAAGCTCCTGCTGGGATACTGAAGCTCCATCTTGCCCCCAACCCAGAGCTATACATCAGAGATAGTACACAGGAAATAGTGTTCTCTCAGGATTCTGCATTCATTCACCCAACTCCTTCCCCCAAGATACTTTCAAAACCCTCATTAGTTTGTAAAATAAGTTACAGGGAGTCCTGCCCCCTTTGAAGATTTTTTTTCCAGGTTTCACATCTAGCCCACAATGTGAAATTCCATAATTTTTGTGGGAAATTTCATTTTCTTCACCAAAACTTTTTCTCTAAGTGAATATGAGCCTTCCTCATCCACTTCTAATGATGAGCTGAACTGTACTACTTTAAACCATTCCAGTCGCCCGCCACCTGTCAGGGCCGGCTCCAGGGGTTTTGCCGCCCCAAGCAGCCAAAAAAAAAAAAAAAACCTGCGATCGCAATCTGCGTCAATTCAGCGGGAGGTCCTTCGCTCCAAGCGGGAGTGAGGGACCCTCCGCAGAATTGCCGCGAATACCTGAAAGTGCCGCCCCGCTCCGGAGTTGCCGCCCCAAGCACCTGCTTGATAAGCTGGTGCCTGGAGCTGGCCCTGCCTCCCGTCATACACACATTTTAGGAGCAGCAGTAGTTCTCTTATCCATTTGACCTTTCCCATCAGCCTCTAACCAGTACTACACTTAACTTTGCCTCTTGATGGTATGAAACAAGGACGCTTGCTCTGTCGACATAGGATGCTGAAAACAATTCATTTTTCATGCTTGAGCACCAGGTCAGCTATGGGCACCACAACATCAAAAGAAATCATGGGATAGCAAATGTTGACTGAAGGAGACTTGGTTAAGAATGCAACCTGCTTTATTCCTTTAGCATAATTCTCTTAATCAAGGAGATTGCTTGGATTTATAGAAAACTGAAAGACAAGTATGAACTCTGACAATGATTTTTGAAACATCGGGAGGGACGGAAATGGTTAATTCATGGAATGAGACAAACATAAATGATGCCATTGTATGGGATAAAGGTGTAAAAGAGGAAGTAGGATGCATTAGAACAGAGAGTGAATAATGTATTATCATCAGCTATGCAGCCCTGATGGGTGAAGGCTTTTATACGAACACTATATTGATAGGTATTTCAACTAGCAGTAAAAAACTGCACTTGACACTCCTCTGTAGGGAAAAATATCCATGTAGTCTTTGCTGTAGGACCAATTAGCCTGTGAAAGCAGTTGGAGAAGGGGGAGAAACAATATAAATGCAGGATGCATCCACACTTGATTACTCTAATGAAATGTCCATTGATTCCTATAGATTAATGTGAGAAGAACGGCAGCTGTGGAGTGGCTAACACCTCTAGGTCAGCAGCTGTGGGCGGGGTGGGGGGGTGGTCAAGAAAGACCAAGGTGGAAAAGGAATTGGTTAGTCCAGCTCAAGAGAAAAAGGGTGGGCAAGGTGCTTGGATGTGGCTATAGACAATAGGGCTCTGTACTAGGCCACCACAAAGGACTGCGGGGAGCATGTGTTGTTTGTTTTTTTTTTCTCTGCTTGTCTCTCCTCTTCATCTCTGCCTCTCGCTCTTATTTGACTTTGCTGTAAGGCAGACAGAGCTCACAGGTCATCTGTTTTTGTTAGATTAATTTGATTCAGCATGTAGAAATAGAGGCTAGATGCTGAGCGGGCTAATGGCTCTCCACAGGTGACATTGCAGTTGGTCAGCATTCACCTCCCCCCTTCCCCCCCCCCCCACACTCCAATCCTTGTGCTTAAAAAAGAAGAAGTCATGGGAGAGAGATTCCCTTCTTCTGCCAGTCTTGTAAATACTGTTATGCTAACTAGAGATGCCTTGCGCGAGTTCTATCCCTACGTCAGTGTTTGCTTCCACACAGAACTCCGTGCTACTGTAACACTCTTCACTGAGCAGAAGAACAGAACATACAATTCTATTGTCTCTTGTGCAGTATCCTATAAGGTGCAGGGATCTGACTTAATTTAGGGTCAATAACGGTTTTCTTAATTGTAACAGTGGTAATTGCAATATGTCTTCTTCCCCAGGGAAATATCTGTTAGAGGGGACTCTATCAGTAGATCCTGAGGAAAGACGCATTAAACTCTATCTGCTTATCCTGTCATTTTTTCATTATTCTCTTAGGGCCCTGATCCCACAACCTAGCACCCATCCAGAGCCCCTTGGACTCTTCACATGCATACAAGTCAAGCCACATTGAACAGGGCCATATATTGCAGGATCAGGGCCATACATTGTACTGAGAAAATAGGTTATGGTACAAAACTTTAAATGGACAAAATATTAGTTAATTATTATTTAAAAGCAGGATTTTATTGAAAAAAACTCTGGGCCAGATCTTCACCAGTGTATTTAGCAAGTAGTTATGTTGATTTGGATCGTGTGCTTTGTATAAAGACTGGGACCTTTGTGGTCTTGCTATATTTACCCAATTTTTTCATAAGAATGGTCCAGTATAGTTCTTCGATCAATTAAGAATACCATATAGTAACATAGACACACCATTATTTCAATATTTTCAAACACATACATCCTTACAGAACAATAGTACTTTAATGATCAGACATGTCATGCTATCTCTCTTACATAATAGACTAACAATAGATGCCTATTATGTAAAATCAGCATAATAATTTTAAAAGATCAGGATTCTCCGCATTAAAAAAATCAAAGAAACTGAATATTAAAATTCCTGTTGAACTTTACTCTAAATTTTGGGGAAAGATTGGAAACATAATATTAAATGGTGTCTGTGGCGCAACCTTCTAAATAGTCAGTATCTGCTACGGCCCTGATTTACTTGATTCAGCATAAATGATGTAAAATGGGGCAAATTTATCAGAACGGTTGTTGGTGCTGAAATTCTGATGTAGGCTCTTTCAAACATATGTAATGTGATTGTGCATTTATACAAATGCTTGAGGTGAAGGGTCACAAAGCAAGCTAATTTGAGTTGGGGTTTTCTCATATAGCTAACTATGAACACACCCCTTCTGGGTGTTGATAATGAGGTTCCCCCTAGAATAATTGATTCCTTCCTCCATTTTCTTTTGATAGCTGCAGGACTTTCTATTATTGGTCAATGATGTATTCTGTATGTTCCCCCTGTAAGCAGCAGGATCAATAAAGGGTGGGAACCTCCTTCCCATTCACTGCAGCAGGAGCTGATCCCACTCCAATGCAATTCAATGGCAAAACTCCCATTGATACTAGTGGATCAAGATCAAGCCCCTACAGAATAAAAAAAAATTATGTTGCTACCTGGACACTGTTTATTATATTTACTGAGTCTACTCCATAATCATTTACATCCAACAAAGAGAGCTAAATCCTGCTCTAACTGCAAAATTCAATTCAACCTTAACTGTGGAGTCATGGCCAGCACCCCCACAATGCTTTGAAACCAGAAAATATATTGTCCTTTGACCATTATTAAGAACTAACGGTTAGTTACAACTTTCATTTCTGTCTGTGCATAAACGGTTATTGGGTGCCATTTCCTTGCATTTCAGGGTTTCTAAATTTTAACTTTATATTTTCTTCTGTATTATGTACTTTTTGCCATCCTCAATAGTTAAATAAGTTTCACTCCACAACTTCACTAAATTATGTTTTACAGAATATGATATTTTGGGTCTGAGGAATCATAAAGCTGTGTGGCAATTTCAGTGACCTTCTGTCTTCTAATCTCAACCTGACTACAATACCCAATGTAAGAACTTCAAATATTGCTACTTTCTTTTATATGTTAAAAAAAGGCCATGAAGCATGACAGATTCTTGCAAATATTTCAGAGGCTGTTTACTCCTTTTTCTGTGAAAGCCTATGCAAGAGTTCTTGCCCTACAGACCAGCAGGTAGAACTGTGAGTGTCTTCAAGATATTAGGTTCCTCCACACAATAGCTTATTAAAGAGAGAAGAAGGGTCCTGATGAAATCTCTTTACACCATGAGGTTGAAAGGCTTTATTTTACAGCACATTGCTTCAGCTAGTAATGAGTTCAGTACATGACAAACTTTAACACAGTGAAAACCAAAAGAGAGGGGGCAATGGCAATCTTGGAAGTCCTTTTCCACCTTAAAATTGGATGGGAGTGCATTGATTGCCATCAATTCTGTTCCTTTCATTTCTTTTTACATTTTCATTAATGTTACTTATTACGCTTTAAAACATAGTTCAAAAGGGCTCTTTTAAATTAAGGATTATGACAAGGTATGAAATGCTTAAATATACTGTAAATGCATATGAGACTGTCTGTAACATATAGACCAGAACTAGAATAGTGTAAATAGAACAGCACTAGAATACACTGGTCTATCTATTTCTCTGCACTTCTGAACTGAGTGTATGAGCACAGAGATTTTAAAATGGAGCTTAGATATTGACAGCACCAAAACTGGCTTTCCCTTTAAGAGATCCTGGTGTATTTTTAGAAAGCATAAATAGGCTGCATACTCCCACTCACAGACTACCTAAGACATAAAAAAGGAAGGGCTTTCTGCTTTCTCCAAGTCTCCTTCACCTGCTAGCACCATCTAAGTCTGTCTTTTAAGTAGTACAGGTCCACCGCTCTTTTTTTTTTTTTAATTGAGAAGCTGCAGAACTCTAACCAGTGGTTCAATAAATTGTATTACATCCCCTTCGTACTGAATGCCCTACAAGCTTTGGCTTTCCATGTGTAATTGCAAGCTGTTATTAGCCCAGAGCTGTGTCCGTTACTGTGCTAGACTATTGCTGAGCGGTCAATTTTTTCCCCTGCCATTTCCTTTGCTCACACCATGCTGACCACGTTGGCCAGAGGCTGCCCGAGGTTTATAGTGCAGCATTGATTTTTCTTTTCTCTCAATACTGACAGAATCATAGATCCAAGGCAAATAAAGAAATGCATTCGGTGGTGATGAAATGTCTTTCGTTCAGCCTGGATTGAATCAAAGACCATCAGAGAAATGTTCTAATCTAAAATGCTAGTGAATCTCACATTGTTTTGAAAATGAATTTTCCATTTTCTTAGCTGTAATTTTGATTCTTAAATCACTCTGCTAAAAAAATAATCAGATAAAATTGAGGATAGAATACAAGCCTATGTAAAATGTTATTTGTTAGGTTTTGTAAGCTGCTGTTGCTGATGCAAAAGGAGTCAGGTCATAGATCAGAAATTTGATCACTTATGTGTCTCTCTAGTAAGTATGCTGCATTACCATGAATACAAAGGTATAACGTGATTGCTGTATAATTCCTATAAGCCAGGAAAATATTAGAAATTGAAAATATTATGCACATCTGTTGGACCTTTAGATTTGTTGTAAATAATATATACCTCACCTCACATCTTAATAATAATTTGCACTTCCCATCGGAGGATGTCCAAGGACTTTGTAAAGGTGGGTGACTATTATTATCACCAGGTTACAGGTAGAGGAACTGAAGCACAGAGAGTTTAGGCCACTACTCCAAGGTCATACAGTGAATTACTGGCGGTGCCAGGAATAGAACCTAGGTCTCCTGACTCCTATCCTTCTACTCTAAAGGCTAAGTAAAATTTACAAGACCGAAATGAAAACTTCCTCATTGTTCATGGCCAATTATTAGTCATTATATACTGCCCCAGCTCTATATGCCATTCACCTATAGCCTGTAACTTTCTCCTATGTCAGAACATGTTCAGGTAATGCCGGTAAGGTCTTAGTATAGAACAGACATCTCTGTTTCTTATTTCGTCCATGGGAATGTTGAACATGAAGCTTTCTTGTGTCCCTGGTCCATTCATCATGTCAGCCACAGTTAGATGTATAGTCTGAACATTTACTTCTACTTTCTGTGATACTAGGGGTATCTTCTAGTACACTTCCAGGTACGCATCATTTGTGCAACAACAGAGGACAGATTTAATAACCCAAAATTCCCATCATGAAAAGTGTAGCAGACAGTCAGACATGACAGATGGAACTTCCATTCTTTACCTTCCGCTTTCTGGTTTGTTTATCATGACCTGGTGGTGTTTGTTTAAAACATAACATGGGAGTTCTGTGCACATTACTTAGCCTGGCCAGACATGAAGGGCATCAGTATTTTCTTGCCCAAGAAAAACTTTCTTTAAATTTTAAACTTCTTCCAAAAGTGAATAAAAAGTTTGTGATTACAAGACTCTTCCTTACCCTTACTCTTAATATGTGCCATGGGTCCATATCATGCATCAAATTTTGCCCTTGATATTATTGTGTGCAGGGCTGCCACTAACATCAACTGGATCCCTGGGGCAAATTTTCACTTTAAACATCTTATTTAAAACAGCACATGTCATGGTATAATTCCCCACTCTGAACCTTAGCATCCAAAAGATGGGGTACCAGCATGAATTCCTCTAAGCTCAATTACCAGCTTAGTACTTGTAGCACTGCCACCAACCAGGAATTCCAGTGCCTGGTACACTCTGGTCCCTCCAAAACCTTGCCTGGGGACCCCCAAGACCCAGACCCTCTGGATCTTAACACAAGGAAAGTAAACCCTTTCCCTCACCGTTGCCTCTCCCAGGCTTCCCCTCCCTGGGTTACCCTGGAAGATTACTGTGATTCAAACTCCTTGAATCTCAAAACAGAGAGGAAAATTCACCTTCCTCCCCTCCTTCTCTCTCCCCCTCCCAGACTCTCCCTGAGAGAGAAAGTAATCCTAACACAGAGAGAAAATTAACCTTTCTCTCCCACTTCCCTCGTTTCTCCCCACCTATTCCCTGGTGGAACCAGACCCATTCCCCTGGGGTCTCACCAGAATAAAAAAAACAATCAGGTTCTTAAACAAGAAAAGCTTTTAATTAAAGAAGGAAAAACAGTAAAAGTTATCTTTGTAAATTTAAGATGGAATATGTTACAGGGTCTTTCAGCTATAGACACTGGGAATACCCTCCCAGCCTAAGTATACAAGTACAAATAAAAATCCTTCCAGCCAAATACACATTTGCAAACAAAGAAAACAAACATAGGCCTAACTCACCTTATCTACCTAGTACTTACTATTCTGGACATATAAGAGACTGTATCAAAGAGATTGGAGAGAAACCTGGTTGCACGTCTGGTCACTCTCAGAACCCAGAGAGAACAACCACCAAAAACTGACAGCACACACACAGGCTTCCCTCCCTCAAGATTTGAAAGTATCCTGCCCCCTGATTGGTCCTCTGGTCAGGTGACAGCCAGGTTCACTGATCTTGTTAACCCTTTACAGGCAAAAGAGAGAACTACTTCTGTTCTATTAACCTTTAACTATCTGTTTATGACAGCACATAACTGGAATCCTCCTATCAATGAAATCCTGCATAACTTAGGGATATGTCAGACAAAGTGGGCTTGAGGTAGTACTGGTCCCCTGTTATAAAGACCAGCAATGAGTAAGGATAAAATCTGCAGAAAAGAGTATTTTCTTTGGATTCTACTATGTTAAAACTTTGCAAATTTTAAAAATCAATTAATGTAATTTGTTGTGGACCCTCGGCAGCTTTGCATTTATGTGCCAAACTTGGACCTTCCTTTATTCTCTTTATTTTATATGATCACACATCCATTAATAAAAGACTTGATCATTTTACATACATTCTTTCAATGGTACCATTCCTAGTAATGCACAATGTGTTACTTCCATTGTATAATTTTAAAGAAGACTTTCCACACTGGGACAAGGGATAAGGCAAGCTCAGAGCTAAACAAAGCCATAGCCTGTATCCCTAAACTGATACTGTTTTGAGACTCAGAAAGCTTTGGGAAGCTCTTTCATCTCCTTCTCCCCCTTCTTTCAGTTCTCTGGGCTCTATCCTCAGCTGTGGCCAAGTTAAATTCAGCTTTAAGTGAGAACGTGTGGCAAAGGAGACTCGAAGCCACCTTTTTGGCTTCTTGATCCTGACACCAGCAACAGACCAGTTCAGCACTTTACAAAATTTAGACCTGCCTCAGGGCTGCTCTAAGTTGTATCACCTGCAATGACCTTCTAGGGGCCATTTCACCAGCTTGGGATCAGCAGAGTACAGCAGGTCTCCAGACATGCCCTCTCCCTAGCCACTTCTATGCTGGGGAAATCCTTTGCTAGCTAGTTTAAAACCAAGTTTACTGCTCTTTTGCACCACCTGAGCAGCACAAAGAAACCATAGCCATGACCAGGGTTGGTGCCTCTCAGATATTGGACATGTTCAGATATTTATCCATATTATACATTTTGAGGTTTGCCTATTGGTATTTTTTACACTGACAAATCCAGGACCTGTACTCAGGAAATGAACTCTAAGTGGGGAGTTTGCCTGAGTAAGAACTTCAGGATTCAAACCCTTAATTAATAAGATGCATACTCAGAACAGGCAATGAGATTCTGAGCAAACATACTTCAGCCGCTGTTCAAAGGAATGAAGATGAAATTGGAATTTGTATGTAAAATTTAGAAATGCAGCTAGGCTTATGTCTTCACCTAGCATTATAGAGGTAAATATCACCCACAGCTAAAATCCAACCAATTGTACCAAGTGCTAAAGCCATTTCACTATACACATTATATTCCCGAGTCAACATTTAAATCCCAGGAAGTGGAAGGTGAGGAGAATCTACAAACAGAATTGATATCACAGAATGCAAATGTGTTAAATACTACAAAATATTGCCAAACTGTATTTAATAACCTAAATATTTAGGAATTCGTTGTTAAAGAAAAACCTGTTAATTGGATCATATGTGAAATACGATGTTTTCTGAGTGTCACCAGTGGTGAATAAATGCTTGTGTAGTGGTGTACCACATCTGGTTTTCTATCAGAAGATCCCACAGCAGCAGCAGGCTATGCTAATTAATTTTTAAGATGGATGAAAAAGCTCAGATGTGCTGGTAGTGGCAGTCCCATGTGGCTTCTCTATTGTCCGATGCAGTGGGTTCACAATTTTAAGTGTAATATGCGAGAAATGTTGGGAAAGCAAAGAACAGAAAAACTAATGGCATCAAATCGTACAGTATCTCATTTGTACTAGCCAGCTCCTTACTTAAATGTCATTATCCACATCTCTTTTCCTTTCCAAATAGAACAAAGAATGTACCTTTGGTTTCAAATAAAACCCCAGGGCTAAGTAATAATAATACATGAATATCAGTGAAAATGATGCTTGCGTCATTGTCCAAACAGGGAACATTTTATAGATGAAAGCGTGTAAACAAAAGACCCCATCTTCAGCTCTGCGTATCCTTAATCCAAAATGTGTAACTGAATTTGGAAGTGAGATCTGCAGGACGGGAAGAACCAGAACCATTGGACAAGCAACATTTTTCATGGGACAGAGAAGCCAGTTTCAGTGACCTGACTGAGATTCTGATTCATATTCCAAATCAATGTATGAATTAGGCCCTTCTTTTGAGAACCCAAATGTCAGTATAGACACTGCTATCGAAGTGTGTACTAACACAGATACTTGTAGGTATTAGAATCTTTCAAATAGCCTTGCAGCCATCAGTGCCACAAAACTCTATGGAAGCATAGCTGCAAGCTCGTGGAATCTCGTTTCTCTCAGTATATTGCTTCCGTCATGGATGCTGTGCTCTTCACCATGGCATCTGTGCATCTAATATGTGCAGTTGATGCTCCATTTGAAAATTAGGCACATGACATTTTTCTAGCAGGCTATTTTTTCTTTACATGGATGGTAAAATGAAAAGTTAGTTAAGTATTTCCACTGGCTGAGGGGAGAGAGCTTTTTTAGATCTCAGTTCACTTGTAAAGATCTATTAATCTTCCTCAAACTCCAAATGTCAATTTTCAATGAATGATCAATGAGGATTCCTTAGTAGCATCACGTTATGTAGTAAACATCACCCTACAAACACTGAACCCTACCCACAGATCTGATCCTACTAGATGCTGAGGTCTCCTGATAGATGCTCTGTGCCTTCAGCTCCAATTTCCTGCTCCATACCTTTCAGGACCTTGCCCAGTACAAGAAGTGTCTACTTCTGAGTGGTCACAAATTAGCATCCATTCACAGAAAACTACTTAGATATTATGTTCATTGGGATGTTCTGTCTAAATTGAGACTTTTAGGCACTAATAATAATTAACTACTTTCTTAGTAACAAAAAAGTCTTAAATGCCTGTTTACTTAATGGTCCCCTAGGGTGTCTTTGTTCTGAATGGGCTAAAAAATCTTAGCTGCAAAATAAGCAGGCGATTCCAATCAATAGAGCCAGAGGACTATATTGATTACAAGAACTCTATTCTTTAGTCATTAACCCTGTGCATTCTTTACAAAAACTGTACAGGATCATTCTTAACCACTACAGCAAGGAGGACTCATTCAGAGATTTGAATTTCATTAAACTTTCATAACCTGTTTACAGTGGCTTCAATTTAACCTGAAGGATTTTGTTCTCGAGATCCGAAGCCAGAACAACTGCATTGTATTCTAACCAGGTGGACTCACAGTGTGACAAACAGTATTAATCAAGCTTGGAAATTTTGTCTGCAGATTTATTTCTTGTTGGCTATTGCTGTATATCAGGGACAGGTCACATGAGAAGCAGTAAAATAAAAATCTATATTATTAGCAGTGCCCAAAATCAGGCCATTTGAATGGTAAGAAACACACTTCTTATGGGAAAGCCTCACAGTAATTTAATTGGGCTTGTGATCAGATGCTTAGTGAGCCTGTTTCTTCTCACTGATACTGGTGTAAATCAGGAATAATTTCAGTGAAATCAGTGGATTTACATGTGCTCCTGTTCAGGTACCTCTCTCTATTGGCAACATAGCTGGCTCAGTGCCTCTGCTCTAGGCCCCCTCTCATAGGGCATATGGAGCAGAAGTTGATGCTCCAAGTAGCAATTACTAGTAGAAAATCAGAGTTGTTCGAGTGTTCCCTAGCCTCCCCTCTACCTCTGCAGAGCCCTAGCTGCATACTGATTGCAGAGAGGGGAGCATGCTACATAGGCACACTCCCCAACATGCTGGTTGGCAGCATATGTAACTGGTATTATTGCATGTTTGCTCTCCAATTCACTTGACAGTACAGGGGCACATTTGGGCCTACCTCTTTAAGGGAAGATTCTCACATTTCACATTAAGAAGGTTCCTGACACACAGTAATGGCTGTAAATGCACAACAATTGAATAGAAGCTGCACAAACAAGCCAAAAGCCAGCTATTTACAGAGATACTAAAGGAACTCCTAATAATCATGGATCAGTTGCAAAGACAACCTGTCTCGTCACCAACTCAATAAAGTTCATTGTTCTAATGGAATAAATTATGCAACAAGTTTAGTCCCTTTTTTTCTGTCTGGAAACACTTTCTGAACTGACCTGATTTCTTGTGAATATGTTCATTATTCCTACGTATTTGCTTAATGGTTTATTTAAACAAATTTCAGCCATGGTTTGTTCCTGGACACCTATCTTTAGTCATTATGGGTCTAATCCAAAGCCCACTAAAATCAACTGCTGTCTTCAATGACAATACATCATAAATAGGGCCTAAGCTCTTTGGTCACATAAATCACACTGTATTATTTCTGTTCTCTCATTGGATGATAAACTTTTTGAATAGAATGTTGATGATTAGTGAATAATTATTTGTGCTTAATTTAGAAATCCTGGGAGTTACATAAGCATTTCAAGAAACAGGGAAGGAGATGTCAAAATACAGTTAAAGACTTCACAATTACTTCTGAGCAAACTCCCCTTATTTATTCACAAAAATATTCCCAAATCACATCTTATTAGTTGATCCACTCTGGTTTTAACTATTACAAAATTTTTCAAAAAGGCTTTAATGAACAGAGCCATTTTCATGACCATTGAGCTCTTTGAATTCAAATCCAGTCATTTTAACCCTTTGTCTCAATTCAGATTTAAAAAATTATTTCATTGGTAAATTTATGAAGTGAGGAAGTGTAAAAAGTATAATCATAATAATGTTCTGTGTTTCACAAAAATTGCATCATTATTCCTATTTTATAGATGGGAAAACACTATGAATTATTGCAGGCCATGGGGTAGATTTTTGGTCACCTAACTCCTAGCAAATTGCCCTCTCCGTTGGCCTATACTGTCCTATATAAGAACTACTCAGAAGAGCTTACAAAGATGCTCATAATCAGCAAAGATCATCGTTTTGATGAGAATTCATCAAATGCCTGAACTTTGTATAAACCAGATCCAAATAAACATGCACTGTATGACAACATATGATTTTTTGAAACAATGTATGTTTGAAAATGTTGCTAAATACATTGCAACTACCTTCTATAGAAGGCTAGCTTTCCACAGAATGAACTGGTATTAATCAGTAGTGGGATCTAGTTAAATCCAGAGAAGTCATTAAAGTAGTTCCCCAACTACTGTAATAACCCCAAATATCATTCCAAGTAGTGATAGGTCTGAAGAGTATGGGCTGTGTCATGTAGCCAGGAAGACTTCTTTGAGGAGACTTCTTGATATTTTGGTACTTTTTAGGGAGTGGGAGACAACCTAGCCCACCATCCCCTCTTTCATGCCCAGAAAGATAAAGTCCTTGGCTTTCACAAAATTTTCGATTTCAGCAGAAGACTACAAATCAGGAAGTACCAAGCAAGCAGAGCATACAGCAGGAGTTTAGCTACCTGTTTCATAATCCCAGAAACTACATGCAGTTAAAACTGCCAAAATTTGCCAGGTTTCTGTCCATGCAGATGAAACTATGATTTTGGGGGGTCAAAAATTAAGGGGCTCATTCAGGGGGCCAGGTTTATCAAAAGTTTTGCAAACATTTCCCATATCTTTATATGCAAATACCTACGCATTTATGGGGAATCCAGAGATACTGTGTAACAAAACAGCCACATAGTGTTGATATGTAATCTTTGGAGGGGAAGGGGTGAAATTAAGTGTTAATGTTTATTTAGATTTAGCTCTCTGGGGCATATTTTTGTGCTCGGTGCCAAGCACCATGGGGCTCTGATTCTTGACTGGAGGCACACTGCAATAAAAGAATAAGTAATAATAAGTGATAAAGCTAAAAAAGGCACCAGCTGCTATTTTCTATGTTGTGTTTTTCATATGCCAAGTAACAATTTGCAGGGAGGAAAAGAGAGAGAAATTCAAATTATGTGTATACATTAAAAATTGTCTTCACTGAATAAAACAGAATGTTCTAGATTTCCTATTTTGGCTTCCCCTGGAGTGAATCTGGTTTCAAATTTACATGAGCAATTTCCCCTGCCTCTCCCCCTACCCTATCCCCATCCCCATCCTAACTTCTATCATTGCCAGTTTGGAAGCTTGAAATAAATTAAATGGATATTTCTGCGTGTTTCTATGACAGCCATTGCACTGACACTACACAGATGAGTCTGAAGCCAAATGTGTACTGTGGATTTTTCCCAATGTAACGCAATTACCGAAACACCTGTGCTAAATAACTTTGTGCTGATCCACTGTGAAAATTTCCAGGGTTCAATAGCCCTCGAAATTTCTCATTTATTACCTGTGGTGCAGTGGTCTAGTGGTTGAAGACTGGGCTACCAAACAACAATATAAAGAACCAGACACAGATTGACAGCCTATTTAAAGCCTTTTCCTGGCATTCCCTCTACTTTATACCTACAGTATTCTTTCTCTTTCCGTGACTACATCTTTAATTCTATGTTACTTCAACATGTCGAGGTCACAACAGGTTTTAATGATGCTACTGAGGTAACTGTAAGATCACTCACATACCATGTGAAAACTGGAAGTGACACTCAGAATGGAACACATACATGAAACTAGCAGTTTTTCACTTTAGAACTAAGGGCAAAATTTTCAAAAACAGCCAAGTCCCATGTTCAGAAATGACCTAGAAGTTGAAGTCTCATGAAAAATCAGTGGGATTTGTTCCTAAGTACCTAAGCCATTTTGAAAATGGAACTTGGGCCCGTAGGTCATTTAAGCACTGCGAAAATGTTTCCCGAAGTTCATAGCTAACATGTCATGGGTGTACACCTCTTTAATACCTAAGAAGATGAGATTGGTTCAAAGTCCTGACCTTGGAGTGCATTTGTTAAACTGATACGTTAGTTATTTGTTTCCGTATTTGCAACAAGTACTGAGATATTTAGGCAGATGAAGGTTTATCCCTAAAATGCTATATCTGGGGCTGTACTTTGAGGCAACTCCAAAAGGTGAGCAGTGCTGTGAGTAAAGTTGGTGGACATTGCCAGATGTGTAACAGCGTAGACTGAAATCTATTTAAAAGTCCCTTTCTCTGTTTCATTAAAGTGGTGACTGTGCGGCAGCCATCTGAAATCTCTCGAGCTTTGAAATTTGTAATATGGTAAACAGAATTGATCAACAGACGCAGGCAGCACACATACTTACAAGAAACATTTAGCAGTGGTGGAGGTACAATGTAACCTTCTCTCCCTGAAAGCTGGCAAGCAGTTTTTGCTTAACACTCTCCAGATCTGTCTCGGTTACGTCAGCTCCTCTCTAGTGAAACTCCAGCCCTGTGCATGGAGCAGTGAACTGCAGTGCAAGGAATGGCAAGTCACTGACGTTTTCTATCTGCAAGTATAAAAATCAAGGAGGAGAAATGTATGGAACATTCATAATGAGAAGTGAATTTAAACCTCTGACTCCAGGAGCTGCTGCTGCCAACGTGTCTGGAGCAGGTACATTCAGACATTCAAGATTACTTGAGCTGATTCATAGACCAAAAGTAACCAGCACCTTTATCCAACTGTGAACAATGCATTTCCTTCATTTGGGAGATCAGTGAATCTTATTTTTCTCAACAAAAAAAAATGTGTGGACTGCTCTTCCAACATCTCTGCAGAGCCAAGTGACAACCAACACCTGGAAAACTACATGTATTGTCTTCATGTTCCATCAAGACCCAGAAACACCTAAACTTTGAGGAAGTTCAGAGCAGGTTCTAGATGCAAATTTTGTAACTCAAGCCCAGCTCTAATCTTAAACATCCTCATCTATTAAAACTTCAATTTTATCACGATTTTTTCTAATCTCCTAGGCCCAAATTCAGACCTTAGGCTTTACTTAGTCACACAGCCAAGAAGCTGAGGCTCAGAGAATTGCAGATCATCATATCTGAACCTGGCTACTGGCTCTTTGTAGTTCATATTCCTCAGATCCTTCTCAGATGGAGGCTTGGAAGGCATCTTCCATTGCATTTCATCAAATTTACTTTCCCTCTCTAATGCAGATTTAGTTCTGCCCTTGTCAAAGGGGCTCTTATAATTATAGGACCATAATAATCCTGGTTCTGTTCCTTCTAAAAGTAATTCAAATCTAAATGAGGCCATTAGTGCAAGACAGTTGTTTTCTTTGGTGCTATATTTTTCTGCCTTATAAAAAAGTAGTGAAATGAATACCTACTAAACCATATTAGATTAACATCTTGTGCAAATCTAGCAATTAGCTATGTGGATAGTCTGGTTTGCACTCAACATATTATTGCGAGGGCCCAGCACTTCAAAAGAGCTCAGGCCCAGATTTTCAAGGGCTCAGCTTCCACAAAAGAGGCCAGATTTTCAAAAGAGCTCAGAACCCACTTAGGCACCTACATTTCAGATGAGTTCAATGAACATATAACATGCTGAGCTCTTTGAAAAATCTCGCCAACTGTGGGAGCTGAGTCCTATTGGAAATTCCAGCCCTAGTGTACATACCAGTTGAAGATACTGGGTGCCAGATAGGGTGAAAACGTAAATGCATGTGAAGTCTGACCCAATATAAAAAAACGTAGAATTAATGCAACATAGCCAGCTCTGATATGTTTTTCATCAATAAGGTTTCAAATTACAGCAAGAGTTTGGTGCCATTTTCTATCCGTATTACAATCTTTTTTCATTAAAGACTCTTAATGCTTCATATCTTTTCATCCTCAATATATTGTCACTCTCATTTCCATTCCTTTGATTACCGCCGCAAGGTGAATGCAGTCCTAGTTTCATGGGCACTGTTTAGAGTAAAAGGAAATATTGATGTTTGGAGCTGCACATCAAGATACAATACACAGACAATCATCATTTCTTACTCTGTTCATTTGTTCTTGAGATGTAAGCAGGCCAATAAGGAATCCATGCCCAATATTATAGACCCAGTGAAGTACTTTTACACATCCTCAAACATTATGATCTTCACAGGAGAAAATCTCTATTGTCCTATTTTTCTTGCACTAATTATAACCTGTTGTTTCCTTTTATAATTCATACTTACTCTCTAAGTCAGGAAGTATGAAACAGAATAAATGTCAAATCTCTTTCACTTCATCCACTAAGCCACTGTAGTTGTGTATGAAAAGCAAGCAAGATTTGGCCCAAATTCATTTGTTGCCCTAATGCTATACATCTCATACTCTTGCCTTCCTATGAATTTTTACTATATATATTTTATACCCTCACTATAGCACACAGCTGAATTATAAGAGGAGTTGATAGCAATTTCTACATTTAAGATGCCTAACACTTCCCATTATAAAAGAGTCTCAAAGACCTTTTTTTGAGAAGATCTGATACTTCTATTATTTGCAGCAGGCCTATGAAATTTGGCAGAGGAAAAGCTCTTGAGTTAGCGAGCTGTCTTTTCTTTATCTCATGAAATTCCATTCACATTTAGCTGAGTTATAAACTGTTAAAATCACCATTTCTCTTCTGTAAAAGCAGCAAAGAATCCTGTGGCACCTTATAGACTAACAGATGTTTTGGAGCATGAGCTTTCGTGGGTGAATACCCACTTCATCAGATGCATCTGACGAAGTGAGTATTCACCCACGAAAGCTCATGCTCCGAAACGTCTGTTAGTCTATAAGGTGCCACAGGACTCTTTGCTGCTTTTACAGATCCAGACTAACACGGCTACCCCTCTGATACATTTCTCTTCTCTCACTTGTCTCTCAGGAAGGTGATAGCAGCCTGCCAAAATAACTAAACATGAACATTCTAAGACCAGGCCCACACAGCCACCAACGCAACAGCGCATGCTGCACTGGGAATGCCTGGCAGTGGCCAGAGCAGCTGTTGCAGCTGGGTAGAAGAGCAAGGCTTGGCCCTGCTCTCATATCTGACCACAACCCCAGGCCCAGCATAAGGCCCCAGTGTCCCATCCTCTTATGCAGGGGCATTATATAGGGCAGGAACTCTCCCAGCTCAGGTCAGACTCCCCTATAAATCCATCCCATGTGCAGGACATGGGTCCCAGGAGCCCACGCTGCCCTCTGGGGGTACCAAATGGGGCAGGAGACCCCAACCTCCCAGGCTGACAGAGGAAAGAGAACTTGGCCATGCTGGGCTTCTTGTTAGCTACCCCATCTAGCGCATAGCTCCAAGGGTCTATACTGTAGGATAACAGCCTTCTCCAGCTGCTAGTTCTGTAGCTCAGGGGTTGCATGTGGTGCTGCAATGCTGAAGAGTCATATTTAGAGCCCTGATGATTATGCAGGGAGGAAGAGTTTTTTTACAGTGGTGTATAATAGTCTTTTTAAATCTTTTTTTGGAAAAAAAAAACCCATAGGAAATAATATATTTTAAAAGGCATTAAAAAGTTTGTTACAAAGTCAAGTACTGGAAAGTTAGGAAATGTCACATGTAAACCACCATCATTTGGCCTGCTTGTGCATATGATATAGTCTTTAATTAAATGATCACACACTATTTTTTCTGTAGCCCACTGCCTCATTCATTGCACTGGTCTGACAAACCAGGGACCAGAATTAAGGTTGCACAACGACCATAAACCTGGCATCTCTCAAATTTTGGATGCCTGACTTTGCAACCAAAATAACTTTGTTTTAACTTAGTATTTTTGCATGTAATACATACATACAGAGGTGAATGTAGACTATACCGTAAAATGACAGGAATGTTCATGTTCCGTTCAGGCAAGAAAAGGGAGGTCAGCTTTTAAAGAGCTGGCCTTTTGTATCAGTTCTGAAAATCTACAATGTTGCAGCCTGCTGTGGCGTGCTTCTAAAGTCAGACACCAAAGTGTGCCACACTGCTCACGAGTCACATCACTAACCAGCCTGCTATATCCACCCTCTCCCAGGTTTTACATAGTCAGTTTCCATTCTGTTATGCTGTCCTGTCTGGTGGTCTGAAACAGTTCTCCTATATCATTTATGTGCATTGCATCATCCTTAAATCATTAACAGCTAGGCTGAGGCTCAGAGAGTCAGTTCTTTCCCTGCTGCCCCTTGTTTCCCTGAGGGAAGTAATAAACACCAAACAGCGTCCTGGGGCAGATAACTTCCCACCTGCCAGTGCACTGGAGGGCAAAGTTCTGTCCCCTCTCTAACCCCTGCTTGCAGGAGAAGTAGCACCTCCACCAGTGCCCAGGCAGGTTTTACAGTCCAGTAGGCCTGCACACATCCATGTTAGGATGGGCCACAAAGAATGACATTAGCCATATTATATCTAGCTCTGTGCAAAAGTAGTCATCCTTGTATTCATTTCCAGGTACTTATTCTATGACTGTCGCAAATTTACATGATATCCCTGCGTACAGCAGTTAGAATTTGGAACTCTGATTCAGATGAAAGAGGCACAAAATCACCTGTCTTCACTGGCTCCCAATTGACTTCTCATCAAACGATGGCTGTGAGTATGACTGTCACTGGAATTTGCATAGGGTTACGTTGCAGGGGGGGGAGGGGTGATGGGAGGAAAATACAAGGAGCCTCCCTGCATAAAATCCTCTCATCATAATTCCTGCACTCAGGAAAGACACATACTGCCCCAAAGGAGGCAGTACTAAAGTAAGGACCTCACCCTCCAGGATGGTCAGATGTTGTTACTTGGATCTCCTGGTAAAGTGGAGTCAGTTAAAGAGGGAGTTCTGCCCTCTCCCTTACCTGCCTCCCTAGTGCCCATGTATCATTTCCATGACAAGTCAAGTACTGGCTTAGGGCCAAATTCTGTCCTTGGATGCATTCAGGAAGTTCCCAGTGATCTGAATGTGATCCACACATGTGGAGAATTTGGCTCTTAGGATCTCATTCTGATCTACCTGCTGCCCCTTGTTTCCCTGAGTGAAGCAATAAACACCAGTCAGCATCCTGGGGCAGATAACTTCCCACCTGCCAGTGCATTGGAGGATAGAGTTGATGTAAATCTAGAGTAAGTTCAAGCCAATAGCTTTACACTGCTATAAAATTAGGTCAAGAAATATCAGACTTGGGCCTTTGATCTTCATGTTACTCCTAAACATGGGTTTCCTACATGGCAGCCGTGTCTAACCGTGGCCCAAATCCTGCCTGTCGTACTCACATTGGCTTCAACAGTGAGGCCTGGTCTACACTATGCGTTTAAACCGATTTTAGCAGCGTTAAACCGATTTAACGCTGCACCCGTCCACACAACGAGGCCCTTTATATCGATATAAAGGGTTCTTTAAACCGGTTTCTGTACTCCTCCCAGATGAGAGGAGTAGCGCTGAAATCGGTATTACCATATCGGATTAAGGTTAGTGTGCCCGCAAATTGACGGTATTGGCCTCCGGGCGGTATCCCACAGTGTACCACTGTGACTGCTCTGGACAGCAATCCAAACTCGGATGCACTGGCCAGGTAAACAGGAAAAGCCCCGTGAACTTTTGAATTTCATTTCCTGTTTGCCCAGCGTGGAGCTCTGATCAACACGGGTGGCCATGCAGTCCCAAATCCAAAAAGAGCTCCAGCATGGACCGTACGGGAGATACTTGATCTGATCGCTGTATGGGGAGACAAATCTGTTCTATCACAGCTCCATTACAGAAGACGAAATGAGAAAGCATTTGAAAAAATCTCCAGGCTATGATAGACAGAGGCCACAGCACAGTGCTGTGTGACAAGTGTAACGGAAAGCCAAAGAATCAAATGGATGCTCATGGAGGGAGGGAGGGGGTACTGAGGACTCCAGCTATCCCACAGTCCCTGTAGTCTCCGAAAAGCATTTGCATTCTTGGCTGAGCTCCCAATGCCTGTAGGGTCAAACTCATTGTCCGGGGTGTTTCAGGGTATATGTCGTCAATTTACCCCCCTTCCTCCACCATGAAAGAAAAGGGAAAAAAATTGTTTCTTGACTTTTTATATGTCACACTATGTCTACTGCATGCTGCTGGTAGACATGGTGCTGCGGCAATGAATAGCAGCATCCTCTCCCTTCCTCTCCCCGGTGGCAGATGGTACAATGTGACTGCTATCCATCGTTATCATCAGCCCATGAGTGGTCCTGGCTGGCCTCAGGTGAGGTCAGCTGGGGGTGCCTGGGTAAAAATAGGAATGACTCCCGGTCATTCCCGGTAGATGGTACAGAATGGCTGGTAACCATCCTCATCATAGCAACTGGGGGCTGAGTTCCATCAGCCCCCCTCCTTTCATGGCTAAAGAAAAGATTCTGTACTGCCTGGACTATCATAGCAGCGGGATGCTGGGCTCCTCTCCCCCACACCATTTAATGTCCTGCCTGGACTATCACAGCAGCTGGATGCTGCCTCCCCCTCATTTTACCTCACTAAAAAGTCAGTGTTTCTTATTTCCGCATTCTTTATTACTTCATCAGACAAATGGGGGACACTGCCACGGTAGCCCAGAAAGGTTAGGGGAGAAGGGAATCAATGGATGGGGTTGTTGCAGGGGCACTCCCTGTGAATGGCATGCAGCTCATCATTTCTGCAGGATCTGACACGGAGCAGCTGTGCTCTGTGGTTTTCTGATACAGTGGTTCTCTAGTACACTTGCCCCATATTCTAGGCAGGACTGACTCTATTTTTAGATAAACCATAAAGGAGGGATTGACTCAGGGAGTCATTCCCATTTTTGTCTTTGCGCCCCTGGTCGACCTCAGCTAAGGCCAACCCGGAGCACCCGTGACAGCAGCAGACGGTACAGAACAACTGATAACTGTTATCTCATCGCCAATTTACAATGGCACAGCAGAACGACTGGTAACCATCTCTGCTACCTTGCAATGGCAAATGAATGCTGCTGGTTAGCACTGCAGTACCGCCTCTGTCAGCGGCATCCAGTACACATACGGTGACAGTGACAAAAGGCAAAACGGGCTCCATGGTTGTCATACTATGGCGTCTACCAGTGCAAGCCAGGGAAAAAGGGCGCGAAATGATTGTCTGCTGTTGCTTTCATGGAGGAAGGAATGAGTGATGACATTTACCCAGAATCACCCGTGACACAGTTTTTGCACCATCATGCATTGGGATCTCAACCCAGAATTCCAATGGGCGGGAGAGACTGCGGGAACTATGGGATAGCTACGGGATAGCTACCCACAGTGCAACGCTCCGGAAATCGACGCTAGCCTCAGTCCATGGACGCACACCGCCGAATTAATGTGCTCTGTGTGGCCGCATGCACTCGACTTTATACAATCTGTTTTACAAAACTGGTTTATGTAAAATCGGAATAATCCCGTAGTGTAGACATACCCTGAGCAGGATTTGGTCCCATTGTAGGTTTCAATTATTTGGTTTCTGCATCATACTTATAAGGGGCTCATTTCCCCTTATATAGGAGGTTTGGGTTGGACATTAGGAAAAGCTTCCTAGCTGTCAGGGTAGTTAAGCACTAAAATGAATTGCCTAGGGAAGTTGTGGAGTCTCCATCATTGGAGATTTTTAAGAGTGGGTTATACAAACACCTGTCAGGAATGGCCTGGATAATACTTAGTCCTGCCATGAATTCAGGGGACTGGACTAGATGACCACTCGAGGTCCCTTCCAGTTCTGTGATTCTATTCCACTAACTTCAGTGAGAGCGGGACTGGGTGCAAGCCAAATGCTAGCTGACAATTAAACTGTTAGCTTTACCTAGAGAGAAGCTGGTATGGGATAATTTACTACCCACTGATCTTTAATAATGTGTTCTATTTCATAACATCCCCTAGTTTAATAAACATATTCTTAAAAACTCCCATCTGAAATGCATGGCCATGTCTGCTCTGAATAAAATGAGAGCAAGAGTCAAATGAGTCTCCCAGAAATGGCTGCTCTGTAAGTCTGCTTTCTCCATCATTGTCACACACATCTCTGATAATATTTACTTACTGTTTGAAAGGAAAATGGCTTTCTGGAACCATTAGTTTTTTCACCCAGTTGCTGTCATAAAGGTCTTTATGATGGAATGATGGAAGACATATCCACAAAATTGGATAGAGCAGAAAAATATACCAAAATATAATTGTATTTCTATGTAGGACAATTTAAAGACACTGTATCTGTCAGTGGTAGTAGCCCTGTTTCTGTACAGAAGGACAGAGAATATGAACTAAGGATAAATATTTAAGACAATACTGGTATCTGGAGGAGCTGAAACTGCATTTTAAGCTGAAAGGCTTTTTAAGGTCACATTTTATCTAGTATTTTCCTATATTCCTTTCCATTCTGGCCTTTGGAACCTTGGACTAGGATACTACAGTATGTTTATCATTATTAAGATGTAGTATATATTAAAGCAGCAATAACACTACGTCATTTAGTGTACATCATAAGCTATAGAGAAAACATGGATCCTGTTTTATTATGCTGAAGCTGTAAAGCTTACACTAATACAAAATATTGCTTGTTTTATTCTTCTTTTAACAACTTACTAACAGTGTATAAATATAAAAGCAAACTTTGATTTTTTTTCATCAGGCACACTAGAAATACTTTCAATAAAAATACTAGGATGCATTTAACACCGTGACCACAAATATTGAAATTTGACAGTTAAAAGGTTAAAGGTTTCATATTTATACACAGAGGTGTTTTGCTCCTGTCATAGTCACAGTAGCTTGCTCAGGATAACCCCTTTTGCTTACTGAACCTTTGAAAAGCAGAGAACATTAAGCAATACATCTTGGCAGATGCCCTGGGATTTCATACCACCAGCAGAAGCAAACATGCACACAAAAGTGAACATCTTAGGTTAAAACGGGTCCAAGCCATTCTTTCTGCCCACTCCCATCCAGCGTGTCGAAAAGCAACTTTATGTCACTGCTACTAAGACACTCATTTCCATTGGAACTGAGACAGAATTTCTTTACATTTTCAACTCTAAGGTGCTATTGTTTTTAATTCCTGCGGAGAGATTGATTGAAAGGGTGATATCAACTAAGCCTGTACAGAAGCAGAGACTGTGAAAAGTTGGCCTCAAATAGGATATTTTATGTTCCTGCCATGAAACACTTGCATAAAAGATAAAATAAAACAATCTATTTTACACTCCAAAAATCTAAAGATTTTACATTCCTTTCCAGTTTTTATATTAGAGTTTCACTCCATGGTTTATATGTGTAGTGCGGTGTTCTGATTTCTATTGATGTCTGATAAAATAAGTGCAGTTGAGGAGAATGAAGAAGGGACCGTTATACCTCTACATTTTGCTCTCAAACAATCACCTTGTACATGATTTGCTAGGAAGTCATCACGGCACATGCCTGCTTGTAAATATTACAACCTTGGTAAACCAGCCACTAAAATGATCAACTCTCCTTTGTTTGGTCTTAATATTGTAACATAGGACTGAGCCTTAAAAAAGATTTTTTTTTAAATTTTCATATTTCACTATAAAGTTGTTCTGACAAATACTAGTAATGTGTAGCATCCTTTTTATCTGAGAATCTCCAAACAATTAAAACAAGGCATATATTTTAAGCTGTAGCATCTCTGAAACATCAGTAAATATTATACCCATTATGGAGATGGACAACTGAGGCACAGAAAAGTCAATATA